>NW_028227270.1:23596419-23786419 GCF_978045245.1 Mus caroli | reverse complement strand
AGAAGAGATAGGAAAGTTTCCAAGGGTGGTGACACATAGTCTGCCCCCCCACGTCCCCCACGTCCGCCCCCCCCCCCACCCCACTAGAGGGACACTGAGGGATTGCCTTCACAAGCAAAGCCACCTGTCTCTGACAAGACTGCCTGGCTCTGTAGACCTGGCTGACATGAGACTTGCTCTCTATACCAGGCTGGCCTCCTTCGTGCAAGCAGTGGGATCAGAGGCATGTACCACCCACTAGAGGTTTCAGGGTCAATTTTCAAGCATGCTTGTCCTTAGAACAAGGAATAGTCAAAAATACTTGACAGCAGTGTGAAATGTAAAAAGTCACACAAAAGAAAATAGAGGTGTCCTCCTTGGCTTCAGGGTACAATAAGAAGTGCTCAAGGGAAGTGAGATAAAAAGCAAAGGTTTCTCTGACTCATGGCTTTGGAGACCCGAGTGTAAGACGGGACAGGCATGGTGCTTTGAGCCTCAATAACTTGAGTGCTGAGCACAGAGTCAAACTGGCCCCATTTGGCTAGAAAGCAAACGAGAAAGAGGACAAGCCACGGGGTCACTGTCTCCTTTGTTCCATGCCCTAATGACCTCAGAACTCCCCCAAAGCTACCATGGCAGAAAAGGTCCACCACACTTTCCAGTGGTGCCACCCTGGGGAGTAAGGCGACAACACACAGACCTTCGCTGGACACTGCCCATTCTTCAGCCACAGTGGGAAAGGATCAGCACACACAGATCCTAATAAATAAGCTAGAAGTGTAAGAGGACATCCGAGGGAAAATTTTAAAAAAATTAAAAAATTAAAAGTTAAAAAAATTAAAAATTTAAAAATTAAAATAATTCCAACAACCAAATAAAGAAACATTAGATGAGGTTAAGAGGTCAGGGGAACAGAGAGGTCAGGGGAAAAAGGATGTGAATGTGAAGACAGAAAAATAGACATCACAGACTGAGTAACAGATAAAAAAGTGAATAGATTCATTCAGAGCAGCGAGGCAGTGAGGCCAGACCCTTCCCTGATGCCCCAGGGAGGACAAACGGTAAAAACTGTAAAGCCTACATTCTCAAGAAGCCAAGAAGTAACCCAAAGAAGCCGTACAGGGACACAATGCAATGAACTTCAGAAAACTAAAGGATAAAAGAAGATCTTAATCGCAGAAATAAAAGCTGCAGTTTTCCCTAAGATGTAAAACACTCTCAAATAGCAGTGGCCTCTTTACCAGAAACCAGGAGGGTAGAGTCAAGTGGCACTTCTTGTTCTAAATTCTGCATCCTGTGAAACTATCCTGGGGAGGGACCACCCAGACTTCCCAGATAGAGGTAAACCAAGAACCCTTGTTGCTAGCAGGGAGCCCATCCTGAAGGCATGGCTAATGGGGTGGGGCAGCAGGAGGGGGCAAGAGTGGCTCTCAAAACAGAAAGGAAAAGACAAAGAAAGAATCTTAGAATGTCTGGAAGGGGGAAAAAGGATGGAGAGAATAAAAAATGGGAGTAAACACAGCCGACTTCTACTCAGGTCTTCTAAATCATGTTTGACAGTCTCAGCAAAAAGCGTAGCACGTCTGAAGTTGAGTTCCGAGTAAGGAGGGGAGCATGGGAGACTGGTCGCAGAAAGTGTTTATGTGACTGAGGGTGCCCAGGGACTTTAAGGGAGATACGCACTTGCACTTCACTCCAGAGTGTCAGGAAATGGGTGCCAACAGATCTCGGTGTGGCTTGTAATTTGATTTCGATGGCTACTGGAATCTGAACACGTAATAAAATGAAACAGAGCCAAATGCATACATCCTGTCAGGGCCAATTCCCGGGTTTAATACTGTCTTATACAATATGTGACTTCTGAACACACAGCGAGAGCTGCATGAGAAGATGCCACACGCTCCTGTAAAGCTAAAATTATTTCAAAATGAAAGAAGGGATCGAGGGATTGATGGGTTGCGTGGGGGGTGGAAGGAGAGAGGAAACGCACACACATGAACCCTACATCCCTCATCTTGCCTTGTGTAGCCAATCAGCTTTAGGGCATCTAGGTAAACCCCAAGTGGTTTTAAGATGTCTGAGTTAAGTTCTGGCTACGTAGAATCTTTACTGATTGAATTGAGGCGTCTGCGGTTCCGCCTAAAACATGACTATCTTGTGTCTGGAACACATCCTGCCTTCCTGTGCCCTTTCAAGGGAATCAATATATTGATTTTAACTTACCGAGCCATATGCAGTAGAGCATGGTTTATGTAGAAGTGTTACCTCTATCATCAAAAGACAATAAGGCTAATTAAGAGGTTTACAAAGATGGCTCTCCTAGAGAGGACCAAGTCACCCGATTGCCTCTCCTTTCAAATTCTCCTGTTCCTTCTGGTTTGATCTGAGCCCACAGCTTGTCCTGGTAATGAGCTTAGGATGTCAATTTGGAGTCCGTACAAATGCCCTTGGCTTCTCCTGCAAACTGGCATTTAGTTTTTGTATTCCTTTTGGGTCTGTTGCCGGCTTCCTTGCCTGTCATACTATCCATTGCCATGTGGGCTACTTCACCACTCTCTTTTCTTGCTTCTGCCTTGTCTCCATGCAGAGGCTCATGTTAATTGTTTAACAACACGTCAGATTCTGTCACATGCCTACACAGCATGTTTAATAGACCCCCCCGCCCCACTTCTGTAAGGAGCCGCCCTCACATTCGCCATTACAAGATGGCGCTGATGGCACTGACACCCGTGTTCTAAGTAGTAAACAAGCAAGCTGCGCATGTGCCGGGGTAGCTTTCCACCCCATGTGCTCTCCCTTCCCGTGACGACAACTCCGGCCGATGGGCTGCAGCCAATCAGGGAGCGACATGTCCGAGGCAGAGGACAGTCCTCCATAAAAGGGAGAGGGCTCCGCCATTTCGCTCTCTCTCTCTGGCTCTCTCTCTCTGGCTCTCTCTCTCTGGCTCTCTTCTCCACTGGCTCCTGATGGGGTAAGCAATAAAGCTTGTGCTGCAGAAGATTCCGGTTGCCCTGAGCGTGTTCTTACCAGGGGGGACAAAAGCGCGGGCAATACACTTCCACTTAAAATCAAACTTGCCTGACCCACCTTCTGGCTATTTCTCCACCTCATTTTAATAAGCTGCTGTGTCGTAGGTATGCTGGCCATGTTTGGCTCCTTCCTCACCTAAGTTATGTCACACCAAATCAGTGGTTCTCAATCTTCCTAATGCTGTGACCCTTTAATACAGTGCCTAGTGTCGTGCTGACCCCCAACCATAAAGTTTTTCCATTGCCTCTTCATAACTGTAACCTTGCTACTGTTATGAATCTTAATGTAACTCTCTGATATGTAGGAGATTCTAGTATGCACCCCAAAAGGATGGAGACCCACAGGTTGGGAACCTCTGCCTTAGCAGTTTGCCACCTACTCAGGTAGCCTCCTGCTGTTCTGAATGCACTTGGGTTTTATTCTTTACTCTACCTCTGAGTAGCTTTCTTTGTAGACATACCCTGTCTCAGGTAGTGCTAGCCCATCCCATCGGTCTACTTATCTCCATGACATTGTCCATCTGTTTTGTTATCATTTCTTATCAGCCTCTTCCACTGTAAACTCCACGAGAGCAAGACTTTTATTTCTTATTCTCTGTAGAAGCCTTAATATCTATTTACTGTCTGAATGAATGATGCATCACAGACCATTGGAGCTGGCAGGGGCCTTCCTTTGCATCACATAAAGGTATTCCTTGGAGACACCTGGAGGATCTTGAGGAGGGACGATGTCAGCAATGGTCTGATGTATATCTAGGGCCCTCCAGTTTACGGAACAATTTGAACACCACACCGGACCTATGGGAAGTGAAGAAGACATAGTTATTTCCATTCAACGCACAAGCAAAGTGGAAAGATGCTCAAGAAGCGTTTAGGGGACGGATGTCATACAGAAGAGTCCAGCTTCTCAGTCCACGGGCTGGCAGAGCTTCTCAGTCCATGGGTTGGCAGAGCTTCTCAGTCCATGGGCTGACAGAGCTTCTCAGTCCACAGGCTGGCAGAGCACTCTATAACAAGATGTTCATCATGTCAACCCCACCCAGCAGCACAAGCTTCTGGTGGTCTGCGTGAGAACCTGGCACCAGAACATACGGCCAAGTTAAGACTGACAATTCTTCACAGTGGGAAAAGACGTTGGGAGGCAATAGGGACACAAGGGTATGTGGCTCAGGGGAGAGAGGCAGAGGCAGGAAGAGAGATGGGAAGTACAAGCATAGAGGTGTTGAATAGTCTTCATTTATCAGACCTCAGCACCTCTTGCTCACCCCAGAGGGCAGTGGGAGCAACACCTGCATGCCTGTTACATTCCCAATGCCTCAGAACCTCAGCTCAGAGGGTAGAGCTCACTGTGAAAACCAGCTGCCAGGCTGCTGTCTCCAGGTCTCCCTGGCTCTGCAGTCCCTGTCCTCTCTGAAATACTGAGCTCAGGAGAAAGGAATTCCCACGGTACCTCTGTTGTTCCCTTCTCTTGTTTCCTAAGAGAACCTAGTATTTCAGTGACTCGGCTTCCAAAGAGTTCCACTCCGATGCCAGTATCCCGCCAGAAATTCTTCTGCACATACCTTTAATCATGTGGCAAATTACCTTATTAATCACCAGGGACTCCAGTCTCCTTACTTAATTAAACCATCTCTTCTTGTGCTTCTTATTAAAACCACGTGGCTTTTTAACTTCTGTGTGGGTTTTCTTTCCCTCTCTCTTCGAGTGTCTGTAGAATACGAACTGTAGAGAAGAAGGCCGGTTATTTTGTGTGGCTGACTAAGGTCAGGCATTGTCTGGATAGGCTCAGGCTGCCCAGTGATGTAACAGCCACTTGGGTGGTATGAAGGTCTGAGATGTATATAGTTGCTTACCGCTTTCTCTCGCCAAAACATCTGGAATACAAAATCCTGTCATTAGACAGCCCCACATGTTAGAAAAACAAAGGACAGGAAAAAAAGAAAAAGAAAACCCAGTCCCCCCCCCTCCCTGCCCCCAAATGGCTGGATGGAGACTCATTATTACTGGTAGGAAATTAGACATTTAAGGTCATACTTCAAAGCAACCATTTTTATTACAAGAGGTTCCACATTTTGATTTATTGGGCAGCAGAACAAGATTGTGACAAATATTTCCACCTCAAAGAAAAGGCAGACCAGGCCCCTAAGAAATCGTATATTAAGTAATTTAAAAGTAAAATCTCTTGTAACAATAGATACAGTGTGCTTGTACTCTTGGACCCAAATAGACTGTTTTGGATCTCAGACTTAGGAGAAAAAAAGTGATTTAATCTTGTGGGAATTCACTTCTGATCACTGGAGAGCAACTACAATTGTTAAAAAGTCCAGGCTATGATAAACAGCTTCGGTGAAGTAGCTGGATATAAAATTAACTCAAACAAATCAATGGCCTTTCTCTACACAAAGAATAAACAGGCTGAGAAAGAAATTAGGGAAACAACACCCTTCTCAATAGTCACAAATAATATAAAATATCTTGGCGTGACTCTAACTAAGGAAGTGAAAGATCTGTATAATAAAAACTTCAAGTCTCTGAAGAAAGAAATTATAGAAGATCTCAGAAGATGGAAAGATCTCCCATGCTCATGGATTGGCAGGATCAACATTGTAAAAATGGCTATCTTGCCAAAAGCAATCTACAGATTCAATGCAATCCCCATCAAAATTCCAACTCAATTCTTCAACGAATTAGAAAGTGCAATCTACAAATTCATCTGGAATAACAAAAAACCTAGGATAGCAAAAACTCTTCTCAAGGATAAAAGAACCTCTGGTGGTATCACCATGCCGGACCTAAAGCTCTACTACAGAGCAATTGTGATAAAAACTGCATGGTACTGGTATAGTGACAGACAAATAGACCAATGGAATAGAATTGAAGACCCAGAAATGAACCCACACACCTACGGTCACTTGATCTTCGACAAGGGAGCTAAAAACATCCAGTGGAAGAAAGACAGCATTTTCAACAAATGGTGCTGGCACAACTGGTTGTTAACATGTAGAAGAATGCGAATCGATCCATTCCTATCTCCTTGTACTAAGGTCAAGTCTAAGTGGATCAAGGAACTTCACATAAAACCAGAGACACTGAAACTTATAGAGGAGAAAGTGGGGAAAAGCCTTGAAGATATGGGCACAGGGGAAAAATTCCTGAATAGAACAGTAATGGCTTGTGCTGTAAGATCGAGAATTGACAAGTGGGACCTCATGAAACTACAAAGCTTCTGCAAGGCTAAAGACACCATCAATAAGACAAAAAAACCACCAACAGATTGGGAAAGGATCTTCACCTATCCTAAATCAGATAAGGGACTAATATCCAATATATATAAAGAACTCAAGAAGGTGGACTCCAGAAAGTCAAATAACCCCATTAAAAAATGGGGCTCAGAACTGAACAAAGAATTCTCGCCTGAGGAATACCGAATGGCAGAGAAACACCTGAAAAAATGTTCAACATCCTTAATCATCAGGGAAATGCAAATCAAAACAACCCTGAGATTCCACCTCACACCAGTCAGAATGGCTAAGATCAAAAATTCAGGTGACAGCAGTTGCTGGCGAGGATGTGGAGAAAGAGGAACACTCCTCCATTGTTGGTGGGATTGCAAGCTTGTACAACCACTCTGGAAATCAGTCTGGCGGTTCCTCAGAAAATTGGACATAGTACTACCGGAGGATCCAGCAATACCTCTCCTGGGCATATATCCAGAAGATGTCCCAACCGGTAAAAAGGACACATGTTCCACTATGTTCATAGCAGCCCTATTTATAATAGCCAGAAGCTGGAAAGAACCCAGATGTCCCTCAACAGAGGAATGGATACAGAAATTATGGTACATTTACACAATGGAGTACTACTCAGCTATTAAAAAGAATGAATTTATGAAATTCCTAGCCAAATGGATGGACCTGGAGGGCATCATCTTGAGTGAAGTAACACAATCACAAAAGAACTCACACAATATGTATTCACTGATAAGTGGATATTAGCCCAAAACTTAGGATACCCAAGATTTAAGATACAATTTGCTAAACGCATGAAACTCAAGAAGAATGAAGACCAAAGTGTGGACACTGTGCACCTTCTCAGAATTGGGAACAAAACACCCAGGGAAGGAGTTACAGAGACAAAGTTCGTAGCGGTGATGAAAGGATGGACCATTTAGAGACTGCCGTACCCAGGGATCCATCCCATAATCAACTTCTAAACGCTGACACCATTGCATACACTAGCAAGATTTTGCTGAAAGGACTCTGATATAGCTGTCTCTTGTGAGACGATGCTGGGGCCTAGCAAACACAGGAGTGGATGTTCACAGTCAGCTATTGGATGTATCACAGGGCTCCCAATGGAGAAGCTAGAGTAAGTACCCAAGGAGCTAAAGGGATCTGCAACCCTATTGTTGGAACAACATGATGTACTAACTAGAACCCCGGAGCTCTTGTCTCTAGCTGCATATGTATCGAAAGATGGCCTAGTCAGCCATCAATGGAAAGAGAGGCCCATTGGACTTGCAAACTTTATATGCCCCAATATAGGGGAATGCCAGGGCCAAAAGAATGGGAATGGGTGGATAGGGAAGTGGGGGGGCGCTATGGGGGACTTTTGGGATAGCATTGGAAACGTAATTGAGGAAAATAAGTAATAAAAATATTAAAAAAAAAAATCCCCACATCCAGAAAATGGAAATTTACTAGCTTATAAGAGAGCCACAATTAGCAGATGGAACTTAAAACCAGTATAGTAATTTTGTGGCTATAATTTTTTAAAGCATTTAAACTTGAATCTACATGTATTTGGAGCATGCTAAATAAAATGGTCTCAAAATCAAAAAAAAAAAAAAAAAAAAAAAAGTCCAGGCTACCTTTCAACAAAGGCACTCTAGCTCTGTGTACCATCCTCCCACGGCTCCTCCCTTTAACAGGGATGCTAAGAACATAGTTTAGGTTTTGGAAGAGTCCATTAATATAATTGAAGAACAAAGAACAGGGTTTCAGATAGAGAAGAGTTTACTCTAGCAAAAATAATTTTTTAAAAATGAAAAGCATAGCAACAAACCTGGAGCATTGGGTTCTGGAACCTACATGTTATATCATGTGGTTATCACTTTGACCCCTTCTTCAGTGGCTGTGACTTTTCCTTCTGTTTGGTGGGTAATTCTGATAGATTAAGTCAGAAGACGGCTGTGATCGACTGCACATTAACACATCTAGAAAAAGGTGCTAGTTTGTGTATTTGTTTGTTTCAGACAAACTGTAAGGTTGCCTTCTCTGGAGGTCTCAGCACTTGACTTAGGGAAGTACACGGGGGCAGAATGCAGGGGGAAGAACACAGCCCACAAGGCAAAGACCACAGCCTGAGCTGTGGTGCCAGTTCCTCTACTAACAAATCCCCTGCCTTGGGCTCACACACCTAACGGCTCGAGTTTATTGTCCATATTGTAGAAAAAACTAGGCTGGCTAAAAGACCCAAGTGATGTGTTTGGAGGGAAGGTGGAATGTTTATGAGTCTGCTACTTAGGAAGGGAAGTTGCTACATTAGTTGGAGTATCAGCATATAGGAGTGTGTGTGTGTGTGTGTGTGTGTGTATGTGTGTGTGAACTTGTAAGATAACCTAGCATTGAGTCCTTCTACAACCTGTGCCAAGAATGGGGAGTATGGAGAACCAACCAAAGCACCAGAAATGCTGTGTGGACTTTGAAAAACGCCTACCCAGGCTACCTTTTAAAACAAGTGTGCTTTGGTGGGTTCTGATTTTGAATGGCTAGGACATATTCAATGTGGTTTTGTTTATTGGTCAGACAGTATGTGAGACAAAAGTCTACTCACTAGAAAACTGAACTTACTAGAATATCTTAGGTTTCTTGAACTCTTTGCCTCTTGAGTGATAATGGTAAATCAAAGGGCAAGAGCCATGGGAACCTACTCTGGAAGCCACTGGACTGATGGTTTTGACAACAGCCTGCTTTAAAACAGTGCCCCCACGAGAACTGTGCAAACCTAAGAGAACCAGAATTAACCAAGGTCATGGAGAGCCTGTGAGAGGCAGGGTGGCAAGATAGGAGAAAACCAGTGTGCCGCTCACAGTGTCTTTCAACAGAGACCCAGCTTATCAGCAACAACTCCTAGGACTGACAGCCTTGGACTTTAAAACATTTGGAAAATGTCCCTAAACATGTTCAGAATCCCCTGGTGTATGTAAAACATTTTCATACGAGAACAAAATAGAGATGGCAGAGACTTTGAACAAGTGTGTTACTATTTGTTTTTTTTTTTCCCTGAGGTGAACTTTTCTGCTAAAAAGTCATAATAATTGCTCTTAGGGAATGTTGCCTATTAATTTGAAAACACCATAAAATTTATGCAGTTCTCTAAACTTTATTAATGACAGTTCCTGACCCTCAGAGACATGTGGGGAGAATTTGAAGGGAAAAAATGGCTTTACTGGTGCTAGAGTTGAGGAGAATTCAAAAGGAGACAAAGGGATTCTTCCTTTGATCCCTGCTAGTGTGAAGAGGAGAGTTTCTGCCCATGAGGATCCTGCAGACTTCTCTGGGAGGGCAGGAGGCCCATCCTGGAGCAAACTCCAGAAGAGGGAGAATAAAGCATAAGATGCCACTGGCTGGTTTGTATTAATTGTCACTATTAACAGTGTAAAACTTCAAAGGAGAGAATGACTGGCAACAAAATTAGTTTATTATACTGGGTACAATAGAAATTAGACTGGTCCCCTTCTCTTGTCCCCTTTAAAGGATTTCCTAAGGCCACTGGGAACACCATCCTTGGACTTTCAGGGTGGGCTGCAAGGCTCAAGCTGGTTGCCAGGAAGTTGTGCCGGGCCAACCCCCATGTTCCTTCTCTGGCCTTTGTCTGCCGGTTTCAAAGGCATTCCTTGGGAAAGAGCATTGATTGGTGTAAACAGCTTTGAATCTGAAGAGTCCACACCCCTCTCTGGAGCACTTGGAAGGTCCGGGGTTTTCCTTCTAGGAAATGGGAACAATGGGAAGACTTAATTTTAGCAGCAAGCAGGACTTGTGATAAGAGTGCACCTCCGAGCTGGTCTCTGTGTGTCTAGTTAATGACCAAACATGGGGAGGAGCAAGAATACCAGCGTTGCCTTAGGATGAAATGACTGACATTCCTGAAGCAGCCCCAGATTCCTCACATCCCAACTGGCAAGACTCAAGTTCACTCACTTGTGAAGAGGACGCATGACAGCCCTCAGTCCTTCCCTTGGCTTTCAGCTTATTGTGTCGAATGACCTCTCTTCAACTAGAGAGTAATGACGGATGATTCGACCATTGTTTGCTAGGCTTAACTGTGTCAGGGGTCAAGATCCAGAGCTACAGAGAATTCAGCTTTCATGGGGGGAAAAAAACCTAGAAGAAGGCTTCCTTCATGTGGCTAAATATTTGGACATCAGAAGGCAGTGGCTCTGCAGAAGCAATCTGAAAGGGTAGACTCAAAGCCAGCAAGACTCCTAACTGCCTCATTAAAGTTCCGGGGGAATGCTGGGAGAGACAGCTACACAGAACTCTTAAAACCCGGAACCTTTTCTAGGCCTTTGTTGCAGGCCACAGTGTCATGATATCTATCCATGCAGATTTGAAATCCTTTTCCCAACCTGCCAGACAGCTTAATTGTCTTCACGATCCTTGGCCACACTGATGGAAGAGTCCTGTTTTATGTTTTCTAAGATTTGACAAAGTTGTAAAAAGAGAAAGGATTAAAACGTCAAGAGGCCAGCTCAAAACATTAAAAGGAAGGTTATTTGTAATAGCTAGAAGGTTTTCAAATATAGTAAAGTAAACTCAAGGAAGGTCTCCTTTAGACACTGAGTTGGTGGGAAATGATTGTTCCATGTCTGTGTGCTCCATGTCTGTGAGATAGATTCGCAATCCCATTAGGGTTAACACCCAGAAAGGGCGCTTCTGAGTGATACGTTTGTGAAGAGCTAATTTTGTGTAACTTTAAGAAGTTGCAGAGTGTTTTCTAAAGTAGCACTGCCCTTCGGCGTTCCCAGCAGAAATATATGACAACTATGCATGTCCACATCTTTAACGGGGTATTATCAGCTTCTATTGCAGCCAGTCTAGTAACTACTGTGTGATAGGTCACCACACTTCTAACTCACATTATGTGGTGACTGTGGTGACTGATAGCATTGCCTGTCTGTCTTTGCATGCATAGACTTGTTTTCCCTTAATTGTCTTTGGTAAAGTATCCAACCATTTATATTTATTATTTTCTTTTACTTTTGGGACAAGGTCTTATGCATCACACAACAGCCTCCAACTCGTTGTGTATCCCAGGATGGCTTTGAACTTCTGTTCTGCTGCCCCTGCCTGTTGAATGCTAGCCACACACTACTCTGTCTAGTTTATTCTCTGCTGGGACTGAACTCAGGAGTTGTGTGTGCTAGGCAAGCACTCTCCCTACTGACTACACCAACCCCTTTATTATTTCTTTTATTGTCCATTTATTTTTATTGTATAGATTGTCTTATTATTAAATTTTAACAGTTCCCTCAGGAATATGTTTTGTATGCACACACACACACACACACACACACACACACACACACACGCACACACACACACACACACGCACAAATATGTTGTGCCAATCTGAAACTTGCATTTTCATTTTTGACAGGCTTAGAACGAAAATTTTAGTTTTGATGACTTAGAGTTTATGATGTCATCTTTTATATAGTTGTGGGTTTTTGAGAAAATTTTTCCCTAACCCCAGGTCACAAAGACTCTCTAGTATCTTTTCTTATGATGTAATGCAGTTTAAGTTAATTTTTATACATGGTAAAGGTTGAGACCTCCCTTCCCACATAAATACTCAGCTCTCTTAGCAACGTTTGTTGAAAAACTCTTTTCCTCATTAAATTTGTTGCTGCTTTAGTCAGATTTGGTTCAAACACCAGCTGATATTAAAAAAAAAAGAATAGTAATTATCTAGATGGTCTGAGACGTATTTAGATATGTAACCGACCTAGAATATCCAAACAACTATAGAATAAAAAACATCTTCCCATCCAGATATATGGCATATGCCTTTAATCCCAGGACTAATGAGGGTGGAGGCACGGGGACCACATGTTTGAGACCTGAGACCCACCTGGACTCTTTCTCAAAATCAGACAATAGAACAAAACAAAGTAAACACTTTCAAAAAAAAAAAAAAAACAAAAAAACCCTCTTTCTGAGTTTTGTTATATAGCCATAGCTGGCTTAGAACTTGCTAAGTAGACCAGGCTGGCTTTGAACTCACAGAGTTCTGCTTGCCTCTGCCCAGCCAAGTGCCAAGTGCTGGGATTAAAGGTGTGCACAAGTATAAGTAGTCCTCAGCAGTTTCTGAGGTTATATTTTTACGTGACTTTAGGACTTGGGTGCAATAAGCCTGGCAATAAGATATTGGTATGAGTCTAGACGTGCGCGTGCGTGTGTGTGTGTGTGTGTGTATGTGTGTGTGTGTGTGTGTGTGTGTGTGTGTGTGTGTGTGTGAGAGAGAGAGAGAGAGAGAGAGGAGGGGGAGGGGAGAGGGGGAGGGAGAGAGCAAAAAATAGATCTATACAACTGTGGTTAACCAGTTTCTGCTTTTTTTTTTTAATATTTAAAGGACTTCTGGGAACTATACATGTGCACAAGTTCATGTGTATGGGGGTTCATGTGTATGTAACACATCTGACTTTTCTGTGTGCCTTCTAAGGGATGGAACTTAGATCCTCATGCTTGTATGAAGCCGTTATTGACTGAGACATCTCCCCATCCATCCCTTTAAAGCATTGTTGATTCACAATTTTCCTGTAGTTAGCCCTGCGGTCACGATGTTGCCAGCAGAACTGAGTCTCTCCTCACTTTACGAGGTTTCCAGTTTTTCATCTTGATCATTTTTCTTGAAGTGTTTTTCCTCCAGGTATTTTCTGATGCCTTGTGAGAGCAGATATGAGCCTGGGCTCCTACCTCTGTGTCACCTAGGACTCAAACTGGGTCACATCTTGGTTTTCAGCTTCCTGTCCTTCCAAATAATACCACCGTGTGAAAATGCCAAGTTCAGCTCAGTGTTATCTTTATCTTCAATGCAACCACCGTGTGAACATGCCGTGTTCACCCACAGACTTATCTCTTTATCTTTAAGGATCCTATGATCTTTGAGATATTCAGGGTGTGAATAGCAGTAAGCCACGAGGAAGCTGGCTTTCTTTCCCACTGAACTTCTCCAGGCCTCAAAGCATCATGGTTTTGTCTCGAGTCTGATAAATTCTGTAAGAGATCCAACTTCTCCGATTTCCTTGAATTTAAGATCGGCTTGAGACTGTGGTTCTCAGCCTTCAGAATGTTGTGACTCTCTAACAGTGTTCCTCATGTTGAGCTGACCCCAACCATAAAATTGTTTTTGTTGCTACTTCATAACTGTAATTTTGCTACTGATACGATATAAATATCTGACATGCAGGATATCTAATATGCAATCCTTGTGGAAGGGTCATTCATCCCTCAAAGAGATCTGACCCACAGGTTACTAACAGCTGGCCTACAAGATTGTTTGGGAACTGTTAATAGTCTGTCCCAGAGTATTCAACTGAATAAATGGACAGTGATATCTAACTTTCTTCCTCCTCTTTTAACTCCTAGAAGTTTCCTTCCATATATATCATCTCAAGGGAAGCAGATGCTAGAAATGGCAGTTATCATAATTAACATTATTGGGTATTTCTTAATAACAGCAAGTCCAGCCTAACAATAATCACTCCTTTGTGATTTAGGAGCTTAAATGGACCTCTCCACTTATCATTTTACAGTCATGAAAACTGAGACAGGAAGCGATTTTTATCAGTGGTCATGTAACAAGGAAGTGGTTCCTGGACTTGGGTACTGTGACCTGGAGGTCACTGTCATACAAGCTCAAATGATTTGCTGATTCAGTGTCTGTCCATCTACTCGCTTAGTCGGAGGAGAAAACACTTCAGGAAACCAAATATGGGGTTTGCATTGTATTTCAATGCAGCCTGTTGCAACAGAATATTCAGGAAGAGTGGTCCTCAGCAGATTCTGCATTCTAGGAGCCGTATTCTCTGTGGAGTTTCTATTATGATGTAGTAATCTTGTGGCTTTGAGGCAAGATTTTAGCAAGAGTCTGACATGGCATACTAGAGAGACTTTAAGGAAGCAATTTTAGAGAGGCGACTGGGAGAATTAAGGGAAATATGGGCAGTTAGTTTAGACCCAAGGAGCCCTGTGTGTGTGGTAGGGGGTGTGCAATCTGTCAGATCAAACCAGTCAAAAGCATAAAGTGAGTTGTAATTAGAATCTGTACCTACTTTTAGAGTCTAGACCTCACCCTTGTGACCTCCCACTCGGAATGCAAATGAAAAGGCAGGCAAATCTGATGTATTTCCTGCTAAGCAATGATTGTCTATGAGCATGAGGTCTGAGAGTGGTGCATCTGTGGGGGAGACTCCGCTGCCATTGCAGGCCTGACAAGCCTCACTGAATAAAGCACTCAGAGGAGCCGATATCAAGACCTGCATCCTGCCAGCCTAACTGTTAGGGTGGCTTCCACAAACAGAAAGGCCCATCAACAGAGAACAGCAACCGTACTGGCTAAAGCTGCTTCAATCACGCTTCAGAATCATTCACATGTATTTTATTCACAGATTTTAGTCCCTGACCCTTAGTGAATACTGTATCTATGTGTACATGGGATATATGATATATACGTACCAGGAAGTGAGCTTCTCTTGAGGCCTTGCACATGTTGGGCCAAATGCTCAAACAAGACTATCTCCAACTGATTTTAATTTTGAGGTAAGGTCTTGGTAAGTTGCCCAGGCAAGTCTTCAGCTTATACTTCTCCTACTCAATGCTCTGGGTTTCTAGAATCACAAAGCTGTACTGCCAGATCCTGTCATATACTTCTTCTTCTTCTTCTTCTTCTTCTTCTTCTTCTTCTTCTTCTTCTTCTTCTTCTTCTTCTTCTTCTTCTTCTTTTCTTCTTCTTCTTCTTCTTCTTCTTCTTCTTCTTCTTCTTCTTCTTCTTCTTCTTCTTCTTCTTCTTCTTCTTCTTCTTCTTCCCCCTCCCCTTCCCCTTCCCCTTCCCCTTCCCCCTCCCCCTCCCCCTCCCCTTCCCCTTCCCCTTCCCCTTCCCCTTCCCCTTCCCCTTCCCCTTCCCCTTCCCCTTCCCCTTCCCCTTCCCCTTCCCCTTCCTCCTCCTCCTCCTCATCATCTTTCTCTTCCTCTTCTCCTCCCTTCTTTGTTTTTGGAGACAATGTTTCACTATGTAGCCCTGGATGTTCTGGAACTCACTGTGTAGACCAGGCTGACCTCAAACAGAAATACAAGGGTATCCTCTGCCTCCCAAGTGCTGGGATTAAAGGCATGCAGCACACAACAAATATTGTGTTCTTAAGAGAATAAATCTAGCTGAACCTCAGGGGTGCCTTCTTTCCTTGACTATTTTTCTACTCTAGAAAAGATCTGAGGCTATGTGAAGCATGGTTTATCATATCTCAGGAATCAGGTTTCAGAAATAATCACAACTCAAACAGACTCAGGGACAGGATAGTGTAGTGGCTATGGAAGGGACCATGAGAAGATTATATCCATTGGCTCTGTGAGGAGTTGTCATGGAACCTGCTGCCACTGTGCTTTCTGGATACTGACTACCTCAGATACAATCTTGCAGGTCCCAGGCAGTTGTCTCGGGAAGAATCCATACCCAACAACAACATAAAGGTAAAGCCATCATGAGAATGACAAGGGAGTCTGGCCAAGAGAAACATAAAGTAGAGACCTGTGTCATGTCGCCTGTGAGCTCTAGGTATCATAGACACGGAGTAAAAAGGTCAGAGAAGAACCGAGACTGCAGATGCTGAGACACTGTTTCCATGGCCACCGTGGCCATGCAAACAGTTTTACCCAGGTAGGCAGTAGACAGTATTAAAATGGCTCTCTGCCAGATGGAGCAGCGGCAGCTCAGGTGGCCTCTGGCTAGTGCCGCTACTTCCACAGGCAGGGTGGGTGCTTCTCCTGACCATCTCAGAACTGTGGAAGTTGATCATCTCAAGATGGAATCTCTCCTGTCAGGCCTAGACATGTGGAAGATCAGAAAGAAACTACAGAGCAATCCTCATGCCTGCTTGCTGGAGATAATGACCCAACAGTGTTTCTAATGACCCAACAGTGTTTCCTCCTTTCTGTACATACTCTACCCCCTGCATCCCACATATGCATGCACACATTTCTAAAACAAAATTTACCTTTAACATTCTTTATGTCTGTATAGAATCAGACAAGGCGTTCTAAATAGACTCCTACAATGAATTCATTCCAGTTCCCGCCTCAGGTCTATATGACCAATGAACCTTGTCTCCTCGGCAGTCTCCTTTTCCTCTTCCAGCCTATCATGACACAGACATTCACATTTCTTCATGGAAAGGACATCATTAGTATATCTATGACACATGTGTTCTCATCATCGGCATTTAATTGGCTGAGATGTTCATTGTGACTTTCCCATACATGGCCAAGGCAATAATAGAGACGCCCTGAGCACTGAGAAACTTTCCAAACAGTTTCTAAGCTGATCTCCACTCAGCATCCGACTTCCCCATTCCCTCCACCACGGTCTTATATACAGAGTGTGATGGATAATCTGGGTCGTCAACTTGACACACCTGGAAAGAGAAGAGAACCTGAGATGAGGAATTGTCTCCATCTGATCTACCTGTGGGGTGTTTCTTCCTTGCAACATTTCTGTCGGAGGGCTCAGCCCACTGTGGAAGGTACCATCCTTAAATAAATGAACATGGGCTCTATAGGAAAGGTAGCAGAACTTGGAGATGGAGAGGAGGCAGCAGTTAAAAGCCCTTGTTTTTGCAAGAGACAGAGGATGGAAGAGTGAGGAGGTGGAGGGAGTTCAGCTCCCAACACCCAGATTGGTAGCTCACATCATCTGTAGCTTCACTCACAGGGGGTTCTGATGCCCTCTTCTGGCCTCTGTGGGTACCACACACATGTGGTCTATATATGTAGACACAGGCACAATTTGCCTACTCACGCAAAAATAAATGAATTAAAAACAAAAGAGTTAGAAGAAAGGTAGTAGAACTTGATCCTGGATGCAATCTAGTAAACAGTGCCCCTCCAAGGTCTCTGCTTCAGTTCCTGCCTCCAGTTCCTGCCTTGGCTTCCCCTTTGATAAGAGACTGTATCATCTCTAGGCTGCCATGATCTCTTCCCCAAGTTGCTCTTGGTCATGCTTTATCACAGCAACAGAAAGCAAACCAGGACACATGTTTACCAATTAGTAAGTCGGGGGGTAGGGATGATAGGGACAGGACACCTTCCTGACGCCAGCTCTATCCTGGAAGACTGTCACCCATGGTCCTCAATCAAACTCTTTGTTGTGCTGGGTTTTGTTTCTATAAAATTCAAACAAGGCATCAAGACACTCTGTCAGAAACTTTAAGGAGTCAGATGAATCATATGGTTGGGGAGGAAGGGAGGGAGGGAGAGAGGGAGGGAGGGAGGGAGGGAGGGAGGGAGGGAGGGGAAGAACAGAGTGAGATCTCTGACTATGAGTGGGCTGGGAGCAATTTTCTTCCTGAAGGTGTGCAACTAGCTGCAGTTACCAAAAGAAATTCAGTACTTATCAAATTAGTAGGCTTAGAAAGAAAACAAAAACAAAAACAAAAATACAAAATCAAATCAAAACAATACAAACAAGCCCTCACTCTCGACTGTGGATCAGGAGAGGTAGTGTCAGGTCCTGACTGGAATGCAGCTGAGCTCAGAGTAGGCAGGAGACTGAGCTGGCCTCTCTCCTTAGGAAGAGCATTCCCCCCCCACCCCCTACCCCTCACTCCCCACTCCCCCACCCCCACAGGAAGAAGCAATTCACAGTTATTATGGTAGGCTTAATAGGGGGAGATTTCCATTAAGTCAGAGGGGTTTCTGAGTCAGCCCATTGATTAACACCACTTGAGAAGCACCAGGGGTTGCTGTGAAAGACATTGTCATTCAGCAGGTTCCGGCCAACCTCACCTCCCCTAAATGCAAACTTGTGGATTTGCTACAGAGTCCCTCAAATTCTCCAAAAAAAAAAAAAAAAGCCCTTCTTTTGACCTATCATGCAGTACAGTCAGGAATGTTGTGGTTTGAATCTCAAATATCCTCTAAAATCCATGTTCTGAACATATCGTGAGACTATGCTACTGCTTAGCGAGACTGTGGACCCTTCAGAGAATGGGGGCTATTTGTGAGATGCCTTCAGAGTGGGCAGAGCTAGGTTTTTTAGGGTCTACCTTCTTTATTTTTTAAAACATTTTCTCTCTCTCTCTCTCTCTCTCTCTCTCTCTCTCTCTCTCTCTCTCTCTCTCCTGCGCTCTTGTGTGCATGTAAGATCATACCCAGGTGGCTGCAGCAAGTGCTTTTGCCTGCTGTGCCATCCTGCCAGCCCTCGGACCCCCTCCCCCGCACTTTGGAGATGTAGCCTTGTCCTGATTTTGGTCCCCCTCTTTGCTTCCTGGTTAGCCATCGTGGGAACCCCTATCAAGCATACTTCTTCCTCCATGGACTGAGGTATCCTAGCATGTCGTTCCCAATATTATAGACTGAAATTATGAGCCAGAATACAACATCCCCTCCCTTACATTGTTTCTGTCAGCTATTCTGGTCACAGTGACACAGAGAAGTCACTGATACAGAGAAGTAGTGCCTTCCCACACTTCTTTGTCATTTGTGTGTCCCTCTCCGGTGTTCTGTGCTTCTCTAGTTGCAGCCACAATAACAAAGCCCAACACTTCCCGGACCCTCATTTCTGTGGGTGGGGTCTGTGTGGCCCTCTCCTATAAATTTGGTTCGCCTCCTTCAAATGCACATTGCTGAGGGCTGGGCCTGATTGTGGCAGTGTGTGTGTGTGTGTGTGTGTGTGTGTGTGTGTGAGTGTGTGTGTGTGTGGTAGAATCCTTATTGCCTTCCTGGATAGACTGGGTTAGCTATCTGGAGAGTGAGTTGCTATCAATAAGGGCTATGCTACCTGCTGGGCTTCCTGGGCTTGGCCTCTTTCATACATGCCGATGTTTCCCCTTTTTCTCTCTACCAGGAGTCGGAGTAACGGAGGCCCTTCTTTAATAGGGCTACCTAATCTGGAATATCTCAGACCTGAGAGCCAAAAGAAACCTTTTCTTTATATATCACAGGCATCCTATGATAGCACCAGAGAATGGACTCAATCAGATTCATATAGTAAGTACACTAGCTATGTCCATTGTACAGACTGGAAACCTAAGGCAGAGAGAAGTTAAATAACCGCCTCTTTAGTGTTTGTAGCTATTAAGAGAGGCAGGAAAGAGAGTTTATCAGAGCCTGGATTCTTCATTGCCCTGTGCATTCAGGCTGATATGGTTGGCTCCTTTTCATGGTCTCCTGTGGAACCTAGTGGCCCTTTACAAGTTCATCTACTGAAAAGGTCAGCTTAGGAACTTTGGTCATGAAACACCTGCCCCTCTGGAAGGGAGAGGCTAATTACCATTTCTCAGACCACAGGAAGGATCTCGACCTCGGGTGGGGACACATTTCACAGGAAAACTGTTGCCCACCTTCAGACAAGGGAAGTCACCTCATTCCCTAAAGACCAATCAGTTTAAAGGGCACATTGTTCCACCAATCATATTGTGCCTAGTTGCTGATGCTCTATTCTGCCCCTGGAAATCATATAAAAACTCGCAGAACAGGTGCTGGGGTGGGGGGTGCCATCTCTCCTTCGGGTCTGGGACGACCCCAGTGCACTGGAACAATAAATTCCTCTTGCTTTTTGCATCGATCCCATCTCCATGTGGTTCACTCAGGGGTTCCCCAGTAAGCTAAGGCTCCCTGGAGTCTTACACTACCACCTCCAACACTCTCCCTGGCCTTTCTGAGGCCCATAGCCCTTTGTCAGTCTTTTGTTAAAGCTCATCTATCTAGAGCCAGGTGCTTCTGTCCCTTGAACTTGCTTCCTGCCTTCAGCAAGTTACTTTGAGGAATTTTTTTAAAAGACTGAGTCAAAAAACAAACAAACAAACAAACAAACAAAAAACCAAAACCCTCAACAATGATTTATTTATATGTATATGAGTGGTCTGTTTTCACACACACCCAGAAGAGGGCATCATTGGATCCCATTATAGATGGTTGTGAGCCACCATGTGGTTGCTGGGAACTGAAATCGGGTCCTCTGGAACAGCAGCCACTGCTCTTAACTGCTGAGCCATCTTCCCAGCCCTACACTGAGGAATTTTTAAAAATGAAACTACACAATTAACAATGAAAGTCAGGCCCCTGTTTGGTGCCCGGTGCCATTCTAAGACCTTTACACAGCTACCTTGTTTAATTAATCTTAATGACCCCAGGAAGTTGCATTTTGTTACTAGCCTATCTTTAGAAAATGTGACAGATTCCAGTTAGTGATCCTGAAGACAGGCTTCCCACTGAGTCCATGGGGATCCAGTGCGTACACCATGAGTACGGCACCCCATTGGCTCCCTGAACCCCATTGGCTCCCTGAACAGGATTGCCCAGATCTGTGTTCAAAACTCTCATACCAGACATGGTTCTTTCTCTCCTATCAGCCAGCAAACCCTTGTCTTAATTCCTAATATTTTATTACTTTTAAGTGTGTGTGTGTGTGTGTGTGTGTGTGTGTGTGTGTGTGTGTACACGCACATGTGAGCGCGTGCTTGCATACATGCATGGATCTCTGCATGCGCCCCTGCAGGATAGTGCTGGGAACTGCGCACATTTCAGAACCAGGTTCCCTCCTCCCCTGCCAACACTTCAGTCACTCAGCGCCAGCAGCCATGTCATCACCAACTGCCAAATGTGACATATTTCTCCTGTCGCCATGAGTTGTATACCCTTTATAAAGCCCTGCCATCGTGTTCCCCCAACCCTATCCTGGCTTAGAGGCGGCACTTTGCCCCACTGCACATCAATACATTTCTTGCGTGAGGTCTTTAGTGTGGTGTGATCTCGGTGGCATCCCTTGGCCCCCATCGCCAAGATACTCTTCTGACAGAAAGCCCTAGCACAGAGGAATCAGGTACTCTGGAGCTTGAGTTACAGGTGTTGTGAGCTGCCTGACGTGGGTAGACTAGAACTCTGGCCTTAAGCCCTGTACCATCAGTCACTCTAGCCTGCCTAAGGTATGCTTGCACATACCCTGTCTCTTTAGCATCTTTGTGTGTCACCAGCAGGTAATGAATCCTTACTAACTCTCATGAGTTCACACAGGTTGCTTTCTATCTGGCTATTCTACCATCTCCTCTATCCCTTCATTTACACTAAACACAGTCTTTCACTTCTCAAATATAGTCCAGATATTTTATTTATTTATTTATTTATATTTTGAGACAGAATCTCACTATGTAGCCCTCTCTGGCCGGCCTAAGACGCACAGAGATCTGCCTGCCTCTGCGTCCAGAAGGCTGGGATTTAAGGTTTGTGCCACCACACTTAGGTTTGTGGTTTGTTTGTTTTTTTTTTTTTAACTTCCACAATCTTCAAAAAGAAAAAGAAATGTCAGTGGACTGTATTCTACCTGTCAAGTCCAGACCACAGACCACAGTTTGTTCTTGTTTAACCTACACGGTGTGATTGGTTCTTATGTTTTCTGATTGTTGATGAGAAAATTCCCAAGAGTAATATTTTGTGACAACGTGAAGATGATGAGAATTGAAGTTATATCAGCTCTTATCTGCTTTCTGTCTCATGACCACTTGTGAGTTACAATAACCAAGCTGACTAGCAGTAACTAAGACCGGTATCTGGCAAAAACGATCACTATTTGTCTGATTTAGAAAAGTCAGCTGATGTGTGACCCAAACTCTAGCCCATTTTCTCTATATGCTATCCACTAGGGCTAGCCATGAATAAGCCTTACACAGCAGAGGTTGTACCTCAGCTATGCAGCCAACAGCAGTTCTTTCACGTGCATACCAAAGGCACAGGCTGTGTATTGCCCATAATAACCTCAAGTGGGAAAAAAACTTTAAAAAGCAGTAAAGATGTTAATACTCTATAGTCTATTTACCTAAAGAATGACCCAAATAATAAAAATAAAACAATAAATAATAATAATAAAAGAGCCGGCTCCTGTGTGTACACTATAAACCTCACACATAAGTAGCAAAGAAAGAAGCCTCATCCTGAGCAGCCCACATTGTGTGTAATGTGAATTTCAAAACCAGTGGCATTGTCTATAACATTAGTAGTTAAGCTCGTGATAGCCTATCATATGGTCTCTGGGAAGCAGAGATTGGAGCATAGGAATTTAATGAAGGTTGTAATCTGAGGTGAAGGATCCTGGCTAAGGAATGTCAAGTCACAACCTGGGTCCTAGCTAACCAATGGAGCAGCTGTGCTCTGGCCCTCTGGGTTGTGTTGGATTCCAGGCTGGGCCTTCACAGCACATTCATTGGCATCCCAACTGCTCATCCAGTATGGGATATTCTGAGAGAGGATACAGGACCTGGGGTAAGGCTCTCTTTGTCTATGAATATTGGAGAAAGGTTAGGATGAGAGCTTTTGGCTGCTGATCCTCATGGCTTCAGACCTGGAGGAGTGTGGGAAGGACCCCAAAACACTACTGCAACTGGTTCCTACTCAGTAGTGACTAGAAGGGAGCACCACACTGATGGCTGCCACAAGG
The DNA here is from genome assembly GCF_978045245.1 of Mus caroli. Classification (NCBI taxonomy): domain Eukaryota; kingdom Metazoa; phylum Chordata; class Mammalia; order Rodentia; family Muridae; genus Mus; species Mus caroli. Next base: position 23,763,704 of record NW_028227270.1, on the reverse strand, counting down.
CTACCTACTCAAGAGGTTGCATGTTCATCGGGACACATTTTTGCCCGTGATTTTTTGCCATTTTCTGTGCATACTGATAGTAAAAAATTGCTTATTTTAGATCATTTAGGTGAAAGAATGGAATCAACCAGAGAGGAAGGGAACTTGGCAGAAAGTAATGAAGGAAGAAAATGAATGGAAAAAGGAAGATTAATATGTTTACAATGTTTGTTAGAACATTAAAATCTATTACTTTGCATGCTACCTTAAAAAAACTAAAAAAAGAGATGAGAACAAACAAACAAATAACCCCCTGCCAAATAAAACTATGATAAAAATGAAACTGTGAGGACAAAGGAAGAGCCCAGCATGCTGAACTGGTTACTAAGATGAAGAAAGGCAGGACGGGAGACATGGCTCAGTGGTAAGAGCACTCGCTCCTCTTGCAGAGGACTCTGGTTCAATTTCCAGCACCCACATAACAGCTTACAACCATCTGTAACTCCAGTTCCCTGGGATCAATTACTTTCCTCTGGCCTCTGAGGGCTCTTGTGTGTCCACACTGCACATGAATTGACACAGCACATACAAATACACATAAAAGTAATTAATTCTGTTAAAACATTAAGAAGAAGGGTAGGTAGTTCTTCTGACACTGCCATGGCTACTGAGTTCCTCCTCCTCCTCCTCCTCCTCCTTCTCCGCCTCCTCCTCCTCTTCCTCCTCTCTTCTCCTTCTCCTTCTCCTTCTCCTTCTCCTTCTCCTTCTCCTTCTCCTTCTCCTTCTCCTTCTCCTTCTCCTTCTCCTTCTCCTTCTCTTCTCCTTCTCCTTCTCCTTCTCCTTCTCCTTCTCCTTCTCCTTCTCCTTCTCCTTCTCCTTCTCCTTCTCCTTCTCCTTCTCCTTCTCCTTCTCCTTCTCCTTCTCCTTCTCCTTCTCCTTCTCCTTCTCCTTCTCCTTCTCCTTCTCCTTCTCCTTCTCCTTCTCCTTCTCCTTCTCCTTCTCCTTCTCCTTCTCCTTCTCCTTCTCCTTCTCCTTCTCCTTCTCCTTCTCCTTCTCCTTCTCCTTCTCCTTCTCCTTCTCCTTCTTCTTCTTCTTCTTCTTCTTCTTCTTCTTCTTCTTCTTCTTCTTCTTCTTTCTCATGACTGGAGGATGAAGTGATACAGGCTGTCACAAGTCACTGAGACACCAGGAAAGATAAAGGTTGTAGCATGTTCCTAGATTTTATAGAGGGATGCTCATTCTTTAGCTTGATGGCTGGCCACACTTAAAGAAATTATATGAGCATGTTACTTGTCAATAAAAACTTATGGTCTATAGGAAAAGGTAGGATAGAAAGTGGGACATCTGGTATGGAGATTGAATACTGGGATAGAGAAAAGGTGAGGGAGTCACATGGGATCAGAGAGAAGGAAAGGAGTCATGTGGGAGCTGAGCACAGGTAACCAGCCATGAGGCAGAACTTAAATTAGAATAAATAGGATATTAGTTATGATTGTATCTGGGAACCAACCAAAGCTTACACCTAAGGTGTTTATTAATACATTTGAGTGTCAGAGTCGTTATTCCGGGAGCTTGGAGGAAAAACTCAAATTTAACAGCTACCCACTTGGGTGACTATCAGGATGAAAGGGGCTTTAGAATCAGTGGGGGCAGAAGAAACAGAGCAGCTGAGTGTAGATGATTCTTAAGATGGTAGCTTGGGAATGGTGGGAGTCAGAGTGACTAGATGGGGCCCACAGAGTGATCTGGTTTGAATGGAAAATAATTGAAGATCCAGGAGCAAGTATCCAGTGGAGAGGAACCCATTGAACATATTAGAAAACCAGAGATGGTTGGTAGAGGGTCACTCCTAAGAGCACAGAAGGAAGCAAGTTCTGAGCATAGCCTCATCTATGCAAACAGCATGACTAACCTGGATTCCATCAATTATTCAGGCCACTTCTCTGGTCCTTATCTGGTGCCTCCTGTTGATATGCCTTCATTTATATGAATGATTTTCATCTTTCAATAAAATCCCTTTGAGAACCATAGCTAAGAGCCCCCTGGCTCCCCACTGATCCCTTGGTCCAAGGCCTTCTGAGTGCGGGAATTCCACAGCTGTGCTTCCATGGTAGTAGATGTTGACAAGATGAGAGAAATCAAGATAAAGAGAGCAGCAGACCCATGACATGGAGCTTGACATGGAGCTCAAAACAAAAGCATCACATAAAAATGAACGAAGAACACTCTTTGGCTAACCCCCGACATTTTTCCATGGTTTGGTTCCATCCGTACAGCTAATGCATCTGAAGAAGGGACAGAAATCCAGGGCAGTGACCGAAGCAGGGCATTCCAAGTTTCACAACCAAGATGAACATTCTGTTTGATCCTTTTCTCAGGATCATGACATAGTCCTTACTCACCCTTCAAAGCCCTTTCACAATCTAGAGAAAACAAGCCGGGGGACTTAGGCAACTCCTTAATCCCATGACTGTTGGCAGAAGCACTCCAAGTGTCCAGGTCTGTCCTGCCAGCAGCCCAGTGCCTGTCTGTCTGCACCGCCATGTGTTCCAGATGGGCTGCACATGCTGATGGGTGAACGTGCCAGGCCTGGGAAACTTGAAATGTGCATTTGATCAGTGAACTCAAGGGCTTGGTCACTGGTGAAAATTCACTTTTCCCTTGGACTTGTCCTCCCAGACATGTTTGCGTTATGATGACAATTTGTAATTACATGAAGTCTTTCAACCTCAAAAATCTTCAAAGTCATTTTAGATGGGAAATGTTCTCAAGCCTTCCGTTTGGCTTCCCGGGCCATTCTGCTGGCCCAAGTCTTATGAAGGTGGCGAGTTGTCCTGTATCCACTGCTGGAGGGTGGGGAGAGAGTTCAAAGCAGAAGAACTGAGAGCTCTAATCAAAATTCTCCCTCCAGAGTTGGATTACAGATGCCCGAGAACTCCCTCACCACGTACATCAAGGGATGTTCTAATGGAGTGACCTTCAGAGAAGGGGACACTTGGCCTCTCTTGTCACTTTGACCCTTTCTTCCTGACTTGGCCTATTTTGGGATTTTTGGTTTTTAGAATCTCAAAAGGAGGATTAACAAGGAGTGCATGATAGCACGCGACAGCACGTGACAATGGGGCAGACCTTGTCTGTTGATGTCTTTTCCAAATTTCCTCCACCTGTCTGCCTCTGGGTTTGTTTGCCTGCAGTAGAGGTAGATGGTTCTGTCTGCAGATGGCTTCCCATCTCAGGCCCCAGGCTCTCCTGCTTCTTTCTGCTCAAGGGCTTTCTGTGCCTCCCAGGGGGCTACTCAGCTCTCTCAGAGCCAGGGGGATGTTTTCAGGGTTAACTATTCTCAGTGGGAATCGTCAACAAGACTCTACAGAGGGCTCCACCTGGTTTCCTGATCTTGGGGGAGGTGGAGATGCTGTAATACATTCTGCATTGTTTGTATGGGATCCCAGTGGGACTAATAAGCTCCAGTTTTTTCCATAAGTGGCTTGTCATATTTTTTTTCTCACTTTTCCTCATGATTTCAGGGTTGTTTTCTAGACTCACCTACGGGTTCATCCACTAGCTTTCAGTCGGTGTCCTGGCATGTGTTTCTATGGGGACCCTGTGTAAAGACACTAGGTCAGTGTGTTCTACATTCTCTGTCATGGATTCAGTTCAGTAGGACAAAACCATTTTCAACCGTGCTGAGTTTCAGGATGGTATCAGGAACACTTGGGTCTTTAGTTTTATGTCTATGAAGGTATACTGAATCCCTGTCAAGATTTATGTCTCCCTATTGGCTGTGTTTAAAGGAGTTTGAAGATCATAGCTCCAAATGCTTTTGACATTTGACTTGTTCAAACCAAACACAATTTCCATATGGGAAGAGAGATCAGAGAGGGAGAGAAACAGTGGGACCTGAACCTGGAGGCAGCCTTTCTCACAGTCACAGGAACAGGAAGAGCACGGATGCCAGTTTTAGAAATCAAAGGCTCAACCTGATGACCTCTGATGCTTAACCTGCTCTGACATTGCTGGGCATCCGCCATTCCTGGACGGTTGGCAGATGGGCATGCCCACATTGGTGGCTATCTCTTGATCTGACCCTTGAGTGGTTCAGAGTTTAGGGAAGCCCTTCACCCTCCTGCCAGTGCAAAGGAGCAGGCAAGAGACTCTTCCTGGAGTTCTGCTTGCCACTGTTGCTGGCATGGCTGTGTGGGAAAGGATGTCACTCATGGGTCACAGGGAAGTGGGAATGTCTGTGGATAGGTAGAAGGTTACAGAGTCACTCCAGTTTGCTCTCTGTCTTTGGCAATGCATAGCTTCTCTGAGAGGAGCTGTCAAGCCAAAGAGCCAACCCAGAGGGCACCAAGGACATGACTAATGGGGTACCATTGCAAAGTTGTGTTGTTACTACAAATCTCAATGTTTCCTGAGATTAGAGGCTTAGATGCTTCTGTCATTGCCCTGATACTTTACTCTGCATGCTTGGCTTAGTGGCATCCACTGGTCCGTGTCATTCTTTGACCTGGGAATCTTGAGATTGCCTCCCCCTTTCTTTCATTTCCTTCTTTCTTTACACACACTGTTCAAAACACCAGCCCTCAGGCAGTGGTATAAATAAGAATGGCCCCCTACAGGCTCGCTCATATATTTGAACACTTAGTCAGTAGGCAGTGGCACTGTTTGAAAAGGATTAGGAGGTGTGGCCTTTGTTGGAATAGGTGCAGCCTTGATGGAGGATTGGAAGAAGTTTCTCACTAGGTATGGGCTTTGAGGTTTCAAAACCCTTGCCAAGCTCAGTATCTCTCCCTCATGCACTTCCTCTGTCTGTCTGTCTGTCTCCCTCTGCCTGTGTATTAAGTTATAGCTCGAAAGTTACTTCACTATGCCTGCCTGCCTGTCACCTTGCTCCCCCCACCATGATGATAATGGGATAAACCTCTGAACTGTAAGCTAGCCTACAATTGCAAGAATTGCCTTGGTGATGGTGTCTCTTCACAGCAAGAGTGACTAAAGATACCTCCCTTCTCTACACCATGATTCCAGAAGTCAGGGAGGTCACATATGTTATTTTTAATTTCTTTGCGCTCAAGATGAAACCAAGAGCCTCTCACGTGCCAAACCTGCATACTACTATGGAGCTAGGTCTCCACCTCTCACACAATTTTTATTTACTCTCATTTTTACCTCTTTGATAATGCATTCATTAGCATGCAACTGGGAAGGGAGAAAGTAAAGAAAAGAATTGGGCCTTAAATCTTACCTTAAAGGACAGATGATAAGATATGGTTTTAAATTAGAAGAATCTATGGCCAAAGAAACACCACCTCGAGGAAATGAGTTACCAACAGATGGGAACCAGATAATCCCAGAAGAAATAAAAAGCAGTAACAAGAGTAGTTAATAATTATTGAGTAGCTATTTTGCATCAAGCACTCTTGAATTCCTTCGCACACATTCACATTTAATGAAAAGAACTGTAAAGCTGATGTGATTTGTGTCCACAGTTTGTAGGCAAGGTGACCAGAGCACAGAAAGCTGCCCAGTGGCCACATGGCATTGTTGATAGATGAAAATAGGGAGGCCAGCTTGAGAGCTTGTGCTCCTAACCAGTTACCTCTCCCATCTGTGGATCGAAGGTTCATGGAAACCTTGAAAATCAGTTTTGTTGGAATCGTTAGAAGCTAGGTGTTTGGTAGTGGGGAACCAGGCACTTTAGCTAGAGGATAGAAGCATTTTTTAGATGCCAAAGCTGCCCTGGTCCTGAGACCTGACACTGCTTCCTTCTCCTATAGGACTTACTGTGGCTGAGTGTTGGATGTGATCTCCATTTGACAAGGAATAAAGACGAGGCATAAATAAGTAACATTTATCTTGTCTTACATATGGGTCTCCTAGCCCTCCCTCCCTTCCTCTTTCTCTCTCCACCCTCCCCACTTCAATCTTTCTCCCTTCTTTCTTTCCTGATGCTCAGCAGCAAGATGTTCCAGTCTGGGATGATCTGGCAAAAGAGAACAGTGTATTCTGGGAATGCAGGCGCCGCCGCTGCTTTGGACTTGCTTCCAGCGGAAATCCCCATGCAGATCGTATCTTCCATGTGTCTGCTCCAACACTAAGATAAATGTCATGAGACAGGAGCAAAGGAGAGGCTTCTAAAACACCAAGATGCTTGAAAGCAGAGAATCCTGTAGGGCCTAGCAAAGACTTTTATCTCTCCGATTCATTTCTCTAGGGAGTCTTAACTGCTCCAGATTCAATATCACCCTTGAGTGACTGGGAAACAGCAAGTGGTCAAATTATTTTCACTATCTGTATGGAGTCCCTGGTGTACCAGGAGGCTGATGCCTCCAGAGAAGACCCACAAATGACTGTCATGCACTGTGGGGGCCACAAGGAAGCAGTGTGCACACTGGCCTGGGAAAACAACACGCCAGAGTAACAGGGGTATTTTGCAAGCTTTTAGTTGATTCCTCGTAAGGGCAAAGTCTAATTGCGTCTCAGATATCAAAGTTGTGCTGCACAGAGCCCACTGTAGCCCTTAAAAAAATTTATGTTCTGTTTACCAGGGCCGGCAGGTTCAGAGCCACGGTCACCGGCTGCCTAATTACTCTTGCGTGGTTCCCTTCACCCCACCCTTCCATTTGCTGCAGTCAAGAATTATGACCCTGATCATTCCAGGCTGTTTCTTGAACGTAACTGGAAATATTACACAGTGTGGCCGCCTCCCTTCTGGGACTGGAATATGAGATATTGTGTAAGCTTGCCTCACATCCTTCAGAGCACATGGGGGTGGGGACTTTCTCCTGACAATTCCCACACTCTGTCCCCTTGAGTGTGCCAACCCCTTCTTGCAAGTCTGAATTCTCTTCTCACACTCAGAATGATAACGAAAGCACAGACCCAGTGGGCATGCTGGCTCTTAAAATCATGCTGGCATTCAGAAAACGGAGGCAGGAAGAACATGAGTTCAAGGCCAGCCTGAGCAATAGAGTGAGAACCCATCATAAAAAGAAGACAAGAAGAAGAAGAAGAAGAAGAAGAAGAAGAAGAAGAAGAAGAAGAAGAAGAAGAAGAAGAAGAAGAAGAAGAAGAAGGAAGAAGAGGAAGATGAAGAGGAAGAGAAGGGGAAGAGGAAGAGAAGGGGAAGAGAAGGAGGAGGAGAAGAAAGGCAAGACAAAAGAAAACCTGTTCCTTAGCTCTAGCATGAGTGGACCTACTTTGCAGTCTCTTGAATTTTCAAAGACAGACACAGATATAACTGGTCCTCAACCATTGTGTCATACTAGTGGCCTTCCTAAGACGGAGACTCTTGAATACAGTTCCTCATGTGGTGGTGATCCCCAACTATAAAATTATTTTTGTTGCTACTTCATAACTGGAATTCTGATGCTGTTATGTATCATCATGTAAATATCTGATATGCAGATGGTCTTAAGCCCCTGTGAGAGGCTCATTCAACCCCCAAGGGGGCTGTGACCCACAGGTTGAGGACGGTTGCTTTATACCAATCTGAAGGCAGATATGCATCTACAAGCTGAACAATAGTAATATTCTGAGTTCTCACAAGGCAGTTCTTTTGCAAAAGCACAGCATGGCCTGGAGCTATAGGCCTTTCTGTTTCAATAGCCAGGACCAAATGGCTAAGTCTAGGTGGATTCTGGAGTGCTGTCTTGGAACAGCCCACCAGGGCCTCAGTGCAGGTCTCCATGCTTTGTTCAGACATCTCCCTGCTGTGCTCCTAGAAGCTGTAGGGCGCATTCATCCGCCCAGGCTCGAAGCCTCACCTCACACTCGGCTCCTTTATCGTTTCAAGAGATTTGCACTGTGGAGGTCAAAGGGAGCAAGCCGGGCCAGGCCCCACCTCAGCACCAGCCAAAGTTGCTGTCAGCACCAGATGGAGGAATTGTTAGCCCAGCCAGGTAAGAGGCCAAGGGAAACCTCTGCCGAGTCTGAAATACTTTGCATTTTTCCTCCTCTTTTTGCAGATGAGCAATGGTGAGAGATGAGTCCTGCCTTCTGAATGTGGCTTCGTGGTTCATAGGCCAGCAGTCCAGGGAACGGAGGAGTTGGTTTGGCTCTTAGCACCTTTGTATGCTTTTTGTTTGTTTGTTTTTCTCTTTTGCCCCAGCTCATTATAAAATTAGCCATATTTCTTTATTCATTGACTTGTAAGTCTGCATTATGCAGATGTTCTAAATGCATCAGCGCAATTCTGTGGGATAGACAAGCAGAAAGCTCCGGAGACTAAGCTCAGGATTTTGCCACCGTAGGGTGCTCAGAGTCACACGAGCACACGGATTTACCAGTATGAAAATTATAGCAGACATCCACCAAGGCGTCTGCTTTGCAAAGAACCTAAACACTAGATGCTATATCTTCTTGCATATCACCGCAGAATTAAGACTCATCTTTCTCCTTTCTGTTTATCCAGTCTGTTGGGTTAAGTAGAATTGGCTAAACCAATGTTCTTCCCTTCATCAGCTCAAGTGACTTGTAGCTTCTCCCTCTTCTTTAAGGGAGCCCGTGCTGGCTCCTTGTTTTGGATGATTCCCTTGAGAGCCTTTCAGGGGCCTCTGTTCTATTCTTTTTTTCTCTCCACACAAGAACGAGTGCCATCTTCCTGCTTAGAGTGTCTTCCATGGTCTGAGGTCCACTGGAGAGCTTCCCCGGGAAACTTTTCCCCAGGTGTCTTGGGACATGAGGGAGAGAGACAAGGTAGAGAGAGGGGTGGAGGAGGGGCACCGGCTTTTATAGGAAAGTGGAGAAAACTCACCGCACAGTTAATTAGAAAGTGCCATGAAGCAAGTCCAAACTTTATGGCTTTCCTAGAATTGATGACGGCTTCTAACTGGGCCTGCCCGCTCCCATGCAGGTGTGTGCAACCTCCAGGTCCATATGGTTTTTGGCTGCCCCGGGCCTCATTCTTTGTTTAGCCCAGGATCCTGTAACTGAATATGGCTTAATAACTTTTTGTAATAATGTAGCTTGAATCAGCTTCTAGGTCCAACCAACCTCTGCTTCCTACAGACTCCCCGCTGTCTTCCTGGCACACCTGCAGGGAGACACAGCCTCTTGGTTGCCTCTAGGGCAATAGCTTACAATAGTTTTAGGCTTACAATAGCAGCTGCGGGTTCAATGAGGGAGGAGGCCAGGGTATAGAGCTTACTCTCTAGAAGTAATTTGTTTCACTTAGGACCTGCCAGGAGGGCTAGGGTCCTGTGACTTGAAAAAAAAAGCCAGAGTTTTTTACTAAAATAAAAAAAAATATGGTAATGCATAACACACAAGTAAGCCCTGGCTTATACAATCTGATTTATAGGCACCCCTGAAGGTTCAGGTCACTTGGGAGCCTGAGAATGGTGGGGCCAGCCTTATTACCAAAGAAATTCTCTCCTTTCTCCATTTGTTGTGGTCCTGATACCCTCCCCTTCAACCCCTCTGCCCCACCTCCTTAACTAAGGGCATCACACTGGGAAAAGTCCCTTGTGGCTTCAAGTCAGACTCAGCTGGGTTCCTGGACTTAGTCCTGCAATGAGGCAAGCCTGGAGTTCCAGAAAGTGGGTGCTCATTGATTCTCTTGGGTCTTTCTGAATTTCAGAATATCTAAGGAGCTTTTGAAGGATACCGGCACCTGGTCTCACTGCACTAAATAGAAAGTGTTCCGGTGAGTACCAGAGAGTCCTTGGCTGGGCAAATGATTCTCCTAGGGAACTCCCTTCAAGTAAGGTGCAGCCATGGTCACTTGTTGTGCTTTGACGTCCTTCAGTCCTTCCCTCTGCCTTCTGTCTTCAGGGGTAGGGGTGGAGCTTGCTTGAACCTATAGCTTTGTGCCACAACAACACAAGAACAGGTGATAGGAGGGAGGGAGGCACAAAACTGCACTTTGGCAGTCACCTAGGACTCTAGAAATAGACGCAGAATCAAGAAAGAAATAGACACATGTGTTCTGTCCCCAAAGTCCTGAGCGGGGAGCAGAGGGTCAGACATGTCCCAGAGGGTCAGCAAATGTTCCAGGAAGCCCTTACCCATGGAAGGATGCTGCCATTCAGCTGGACCAAGGCAGACTCCATGACCCTTTGAGGACAGAGATGGAAGGACAGAGCACGGGAAGGGGTTTCACCTTTTTTGTGTTTACTCCCATCAGTGTTTCTAACACTGATCGTGCCCAGTCCCAATCTGTACAACAGTGGCAACTATACTAGAATTTATTTACACACGAGGACTGAAGAATCATGCTATCCATCCATTTGTATTATCTCACCACATCTGAACAAAAGAAAGAGATAATTGATGGGTTTTGATGTGTTTTATAAAACCAAGAATATGTTCTGTAGGACACAGTATGGTGCCGTGGGAGGAGGTAACTCAGTGGGCCCATGCTGAAGCATCCCTCCCTCTGATGTACCACTCATATAATGGGTTTAGTATAGAATAGAGTTTATTTGGGGGCATGGGAAGGGGAGTTGAGATGAGAGTAGAGGGAGAGAGAGAGAGAGAGAGAGAGAGAGAGAGAGAGAGAGAGAGAGAGAGAGAGATCAGAGAGAGAAAAGGGGCAGAAGGGCAGATAGAGTTAGACATTGAGGGAGAGGCCAAACAGTCCCTTTTATAGCAAGCCAGGCCTATGTGGCTGTTGCTAGGTAACTGTTGGGCCGAGCGTACAAGGAATGCCAACATTCCTCCATTTTAGTTTAATTTAAAAAGGAGAATCTAGAAAGAAGTGGTGGTGAAACAGGAATAGGGTCATTGTGATCTTTAGCTACTTCCTGCTGACTTTGGGGTGACATGTCTCTGGGGAACCTAAGAAAATGTGGGTGGGGGTGCTGGTCCAGTCTTAGGAGAGTTGGCTGCTTCCTTGCTGTCCAAGGTCTGTGGAACCAGTTTTAGGTAGGAAGGTGCAGGTCCAGTAGAAGCGTCTGTGTCTGTGAGAGCAGGCTGGAGCATCTGAGGGTTGCTTCTCTGGAGCTGTCCTGGATGTAGATTTTTAAAGCTGTACTTAGTAAGATGCTTAAGCACACACACACACACACACACACACACACACACACACACACACACACAAAGAAAATAAAGTTAAGTAGGTCTGGGAGAAAACCTTTTCTTAGGTGTACATGTGAAACCCTTAGGTTTTGGTGGTTGAGATGAAGGGAGTCCCCAAACCAGGGAACAGGAGAGAAATGCCACCCTCTGGAATAGATAACAGGTAGAAACTCAGGCTATTAGTTGGCGGATGTTCTTATCTGGATGGAGTCTATTTGGTCCATGAGAGGTAGGTCTGTGTGGGTTTTCTGGAGCTTATAAGTTTACAAAAGAGATACATTTGTTAGCAGCATGTCTCCTAAGGTGAGCTTAGGGGAGACAAAAACCTTTAGGGGGAGCTGAAGGAACAAGGGCTTCTTCCTTTTGTCTAGAAGATTGAATATACATAAAGTTAGCATAATGAGAAACATTTTAACATTTACATTTAAAAGACAATTAAAGGAAACTTGAAATTTTGATAGTTGATCATAGTTTAGCATAAGAAACACCTTAAGTCTTTAGTTAAGAGACAACCAATAGAAACTTAAATTTGTAACTATGATAGCCGATAGCATAGATTTAGCATGAGAAACATTTTAAGTCTATAGTTAGGAGACAATCAAAGGAATCTTATAATTTGAACTTGTGATCATACAGTTAGATCATATAGTGGAATGCTTTAGTAGAGTTAGGCTAATTCATAAGAACTCTATTGGTTAATGTCAGGACAGTGGCATAACAAAGGGAGGAAATCTGAAGCATTGAGTCACTAGAAGCTGAGTTTAGATAAGGAAGTAACAGAAGGTTACGCCTGTTCGAGTTTACATCTGAACTTGTGCATCCATTATTGTGAAGCTTGTGAGCAAGGCAAACCTGCCATTTAATAAGAGATATGGCCGCGTTAGTTAGTTAACTAATAGACTAATGAGCTAATATGGTGGTGGACTACCTCGGGATAAGGAGCTAGTTGTCTGTTTTTTAGCTGTTAATCTACAGTTAGCTTAGCTCTCAATGTAGCCAGAAATCTGGGAAGAATAAATTATAATCTAGATGTCATATATTAATTAAATTGACAGAGGTTATAGTCCACTACCTAAACAGTTCTCTCAGGTCCCCTGTGGTCTCTGTCACAACTTGGGCAGAGTCAGCCTGTCCATCAGAGTCAGTCTGTCCATCAGAGTCCGTCTGTCCATCAGAGTCAGTCTGGCCATCAGAGTCAGTCTGGCCATCAGGCCCAGATGAAGAGCTTTCCCCTGTGAAATAGGAATGTGGGAGAAATGACTCACTTCGTCTTAGGCAATATGAGACATGCAACTCTCTGGGTATCACCTGTTTGTCCACAGTGTAGGCCGAGTCCTGGCAGCAAATAAGGTAATGGAGCAGTGTTTCTCAGTGGTTACCATACCACAGTCCAGGTAGAGTCTTTTGTCACTGTGCCCACATCTTTTTGGAGATCTGGGGGGTAGGGTGTCACTGTAGGATTTGGGAGTCTCTGTCTGTCATAAAAAGCTTAAACATTTAAAAAGCAAGTTTTTGACAAGATTGAGAACTAATATTTAGTAAGCATATCTGAATCAGACAATCTGTGTTTGTTTTTAATTATTTGGTCTAGATTATATCTAGCAAACAAAGAGTTTAGATTGTAACTTAATGACAGTAATGACAGTAGCAAAAACAAGACTAAACATATCTTTAAAGCAGTGATCTTTAACCTTTTTACTGTTGTAAAACTTGAAGTTAATAAAATTATTTACTAAGTCGGGATAGAAATCATATGAAAACCTTATCTTAATTGGAAAGTGTCTTTGGAGACCTTTTAAGTCAGTCTGTTCTCTTAAAGTGGGTGGTGAAGTGGGGACTGCCCATAACAAAGATGGCAGATAGTCATGAGCCTGACTGCAATCAAGATGGCCATGTGACCGCCCTTAGCTAAAATGTCAGTGAAGCGATAGCTCTACCTGTGGAGGAAAGTCACTTGTTTGCTATACCTTAGAACAGAATGGCATTTCCTACAGAAGCATGGGTATGTATGTATCAGCAGAGACAAATAAACAAAGAGACAAATAGGCATACTTGTTCTGGCAGACAGGGCATTATGTACATTCGAGGAGATCTCTCCTTGTCTATCTCTCCTTGTCTGACTCTTCGTGGGTCAGAGCACAGAAATGGTAGGTCTGGGCAGTGCACAGCACAGCTTGGCTGCTCCTTTCCCCACCACATGTAGCTTAGAGTTGGTGTAGACCAGAATGGAAAGAAACTAGAGAGAAAAATTCCCCAGGAAGTAGAAATTTAAGACTGTTCCCTGGAGCAAACAGCTGGCAGTGGTGGCGGCGGGAGGGGGCAGCTGGAGCATGGTGAGTTACGTCTAAAACAACATCTGGAGAGCGCTGTTACTAGTCGGAGTTGGGGGACAGGAGCAGGGAGTGATTGGGAGAGAAGGTGGGAAAAGTCTACATAGAAACCCTTCCATTTTTCAGACAGCTGGTGAGAGTTGTAAAAGTTTACTTTATTTTCAAAGTGCCATTAAGAGGCCATTTAGAGTTATTATCTAGTGGATATTGGGGCCAAATTTAGGGTGTGAATTTGGAAGCCTTTAATTCCAGAGTCCCAGTAGGGAGCCTGGAAGTAGCCAAGAAGACATTCCCGTTGAATGAGAGTAGAAGTTATCAATTATCCACACCAGTGTCTCTAGGATAAATATGATAACTAGGAATGGAGGCATCTAAGCCAGATCACCAGGTCATCATGGGGTAAACTAGGCCATGAGCAGCAGCAGAACGGTTTACCTAGGCCTAGGATTTTCCAATAGCTCTAGAAAGAAACTGTCTTGAGAAGAGAAAGAGATCTCACCCAAGGGAAGAGGTTCTAGGATGAAGAGTTAGGGAAGAGGGTCATGACTCTGTATATCTTTGTCCCCAAGTACACCAGGGGGTGGTTGTGAGCCCAACTGCCTTCCCTTGGGGCCAGGGGTCATTTAAGCTGACTAGTGGTTGTGTGTGTGTGTGTGGTGCGGGGGCTTATCAATTTTCTGGTATTTGGATGGATAGGTCAAGCAATCCAATGTCTGGAAAGTGCTTGTAGCAATGGTGGGAAATGTGAACCTGCGAGTTTGTAAATCTGAGTCATGACACTAAATCAAATGTTTTATAAAACCAAGGATATGTTTTGTAGAGTGTGGTGTGGTGTGGTGTGGTGTGGTGTGGTGTGGTGTGGTGTGGTGTGGTGTGGTGTGGTGTGGTGTGGTGTGGTGGGAGAGGGTACCTCAGCAGGCCCATGCTGAAGCATCCTACCCACAAGGTACCTAGACCCAGTGGGTGTACTAGACCCAATAGGTCTAGTATAGAATGGAGTTTATTTGGGGGAATGGGAAAGGGAATTGAGAAGGAAGTAGAGGCAGAAAGAGAGAGAGAGAGAGAGAGAGAGAGAGAGAGAGAGAGAGAGAGAGAGAGAGAGAGAGAGAGAGAGAGAGAGAGAGAGAAAGCTGGAGGAATCTTAGAAGGAATACCATCAGGTACTATCACTGTCTCCATTTCAAGTGTGAAACTGAGATGTCTTGAGGTCATTTGCTGCACCCAAGAACCTACTGGTAAAGGTGTGTGTGTGGGTTTAAAGTCAGCTGAAACCTTCTCTACTCTGATCTTGCATTTGCTTGACATGGCCCATGTTTTCTCTCTGGAAGCAGGACCCAAGCCTGATAAACACCAGGAATCATATTGGCATTGACAAGTGTCCTCAGAGCCCCAATGCATGCTGCTTTCCCTAAGGGAATACCGTCATTATTCTGGACACATATCTTGGGAAAGCCCAACAAAATGGTTAAAGCTAAAGCTGTGGGGTCCTCAGCACTTCTATCTGTACCCCTTTAGATGCGATTTCCAAGAAAGAAAGCCTAAAGCTTACAGGAGGCTTCCACTCAACTCTGTGTGGATGCTTGGAACATGGCTTTCCTTTCCTGCCTCCTTGAGATAGTAGGTGTAGAGGCAGCTGAGGCATCGGATTGATTTTGGCTAAACCAAGAGCACAATGAGCCACAGGTCAGTGGAGACTGCCCCCTGCAGGCTCCCGCCCCCTATTTACCTAGTACCAATTCTGAGCCTGAACTTCCTCCAACTGGCTTCTGAGGCCCCTCTAACCTATGCAGCTGCCTTTGACTCTGTGGACATCAGAATAGCTTACAGGCAGATGTCACAATAGAAGAATGCCCGCTTTGCCGCTTCCAACTGTGGGTCAAATGTGTTCGTTCACCTGCCTGTCTCCTGTGGGCCAGAGAGAGAACAGGGTTGACAGCCCGGAGAAACTGCTAACGAAGCAAGACTTGATGCAAGCTGCCTAGACAGACACATTATCTGGGAGTAAAGGCTCAGCCTTCAGAAAGATTTACGGCAGGATGTGAGGGGGAGTGGATCTGAAAGTGTGTGTCTGTGGCGTGGGGAGTAGCTGAAGGCGCTGAGCCGTTGTTCTGTAGTTAGTGCAGCCTTTTGTTTCCAAAGCCACATTGCTGAGGCAACATTTACCTGCTGGCTGCACAGTCCCCCCAAAGTCACTTAAGACTCCTTCATTCTATTTAGCTATTATGAATGCATGGTACTAGGTCCCTGGATTATACATTAGCCTAAAAATGCTAGGAGAGTCATTGATGTGTGCTGTAAATTAATAGAAATAGAATCTTAAAGCAAGAAGTGTGTGTGTGTATGTATGTATATTAGTGTGTATAGTGTGCTATGTTTGCGGTATAGGTGTGATTTGGTGCATGGTGTTGGGGGTAGTGCAGAGGTGATGGTGATGATGATGTAAATGCACAATGCAATGGGGGGCATTGCTTTCTTGCTTCCATTTTATTATATGAAATAGCACACTGTTGCAATCAGACAACAGTTCTTACAGATTTCTTTTGGTAAACAGTCCTCATCACACATGAAGTCCATTGCATGGGAGAAAATGTTATGTGGTAAGGATTCTTGAAACTCATCTACATAAGTCAGGTGTGTGTGTGTGTGCTCCTCTTTGGTTCCCTGACTTAATTGCAGATAGAAACTGGTAATATTATCCAAGGGAGAAGGCTGAGGAGACGTTCTTAGGGGCTGGACACCATACCTGTTCTCCAGGTTCACCCCTGCTAGTCTGTAACATTACCCTATCACCACCCATGCTTTGCACAGTGGACTTGGCACTGGAGGAAGGTTGAGGGACTAGGTTGACTAGGTCAGCTATGACCTGCCCTAGGCAATGTGGGGCAAAGCAAAAGGTGAATGATGGAAGGCACCAACCCATTCTCTCCTTCACTTTAGCAGTGCCAAAGCTTCCTCCATCTGACTCTCACTGCCCAGCCTCCTCCATCCGACTCTCAGTGAAGATCTGACAGCCTTGTACTACTCCAGGTTCTTGGTGTTTTGATATCAGATTCTCAGTCTTCAATTTCCCTCTCACTTCCCAACATTTTCCAGAATGGAGTTTACTTTTTCATATTGTCCAAGAGAGAGAGAGAGATTTAAAAAAAAAAAAGCCTTTTTGGCGGGGGGAGGGGGATGGCTTACTTATTTTATCACCCATCACGTATCAAGTAGCCTTATTTGTTCTAATCATTTGTCAAAATTTGACTCTCTTACAGTGTGTGATTTAGTGGCATGAAAAACTGTGATAATCCAATTTATTTCTGTCTTGACTGTAACTGTATATACCAAAAATGTGTATGGGTTTCCATGGTCTTGAATTCAAAGTATATCCACGTGTGTATCTGTTTTCCCAATTCAATGTGCACTTTTGAACAAAGGCTTCAAGTCTTTAATGGCACCTTGTTCTCTTTGGGAAAAGGAAGTGTGTCTCATTTGGTTTGTCCCATGCCTTGTCTGTTGGCTTGCTGTGTAACCTTCTCTCTCCTTTCTTGGTATCGAGTAGACTAACATCTTGTCTGGTAATTTCCATTCATTAGTTGGCTTGTTGCTCTTGCCCCCACTGTCTACCATACCCCTGTAATTTACTACCCTCTTCAAAAATCTGAAAGCAGTCTCAGAAGATTGTGTCCATCAGATAGCTAAAGCTCACAGTTTAAAAAAAATTGTGTTTTCTGTTCCTTGGAGGTTGAGTCTTATTTACTCTGAATCATTAAACGGTTCTTTGGACTTCTAGAGAGACTGTCCCCAGGTCACAAGACACTTCCTGCTCCAACCCTTTTTCTTAACAACTCAAACTTTTGAGATTCCACACTGAAGATGTCCTGGACCCCAAGGTCATCATGACTCAATCTGGGTTTGTTCAAGTGTCCTGAAATTCCAGCTGGCAGGCAGCCCATGTGATTGCCTCCGTGATGGTGGAGTCTGAATCAGTCATACATTTTGTTTTATGTGTATTGGGTGTCAAGTGGCATCTCACATGAATGAATGTTGTTTGTGGGGAACAACTGCAGCAATGGGGACTGTCTACTGACCCTGATCTGGCAATCTCGGGTCTGTTTGTGATAACCACAGTGCTGTCCACTGCTGTCCTGTTTTCTCTCTGTGCCAAATCAAGCAGTAGAGTCATGAATTCTTTCTAAGGAGCCCTGTGGTGAGAGCTCCTCCTGAAGCAACTAAACTCAGCAAGCATCTCTTCAGTCTGAGCATCTCTTCATCTTTTTCAGCTGAAGTATGATGGATGTGTTGAATTACAAGATGCTGGCATTTAAAAAAAATATCAAAGCTTTGATTTATTTTAAATGCATGCTGTTCTTTGCTTTAATTTCTCCTTGCTCCCTTATTATCAAATATTCTGGTTTATACCTTTTCATTTAAAATATAAACCAAATATAATATCTTGCTAACCAAAAAAAATCAGTTCTTTGTTTTGACAACTTTTATCTTTATGTACATACAACCATTCATTTAAAATGAACCAAAACCCTGATTACCTGCAGGAAAGCAAGCTACCTAGAAATGTTAATTTATCAAGACAATGTGTCATAGACCAACAAGAGCTCAGATGAGTTCATTTTTGTTCCTGTGACAAAACACCTGAGATAAGTCAAAGGTTCATTATGGATCGTGCATGGTTTTGAGGGTTTGATTCCAGGCTGGCTGATTTCAATGCTTTGGGACCTTGGATAATGAAAATACCCATGAATGGCATCTATAATAGAGGAAGGCAATTGACCTTCCAGCAACCAAGAAGAATGGGGAGGGGGGGAGGAGAGGTGGGAAGGGAGAGAGGGTAAAGGAGAGATGGGGGAGGGGGAGAGGGGAAAAGGGGGAGGGCGAGAGAGAATATGCATGAGCCAGTGGGGACAAGATTTACTCAGATCTGCACCCCAAGAGGCCCACTTCATCCAGGCAAGCTCTTCCTCCTAGTAGCCTATTCTCTGTGTACATATTGACCCAGGATGAAGTTAATATCCTTGTGATACAACTGACTCTCAATGTCCTTCATCACATGGCCCTGACCCAGGATGAAGTCAATATTCTTGTGATACAACTGACTCTCAATGTCCTCCATCACATGGCCCTTCTGGGGACTGCATCACATGGACACTCTAACAAGAAGGTAGTCTAAGGCAAGAAAACAGTGATGCTTCCCCAGTGCCTTACTAATTTGCATAGAACTGGGAACTTCAAAATAACCGAGATCTGTAAACAGTATGTCAGAACTCAAAAGATTAAAATTCCTTTAAAAAGTTAGTTTTGCTAACTGGGATTATGCTGTTGATCAGCTTCCATCTGGCTTGACAAATTACTTTGTTTAAAATATTCCTAAACTAAAATATTCCTAAACGTGTGACATGTCAGCGAGTGGTTTCTACTGCCATCTTGTTTTAGCTGGATTTTAGAAGTTGAGCCTGAAACATTCTTATCCTAATCCCGATTGGTACTTCTTGCATCCCTGTTTTAATGAGAACATATGAAGAGGACACATAGATCTTTTAAATCTTGGAGGAAGTTCATTTCCATCAGTCAGAAAAGGGCCCTGTGGGGGAAGGCACAGACTTTTGGCTTGGGGATGGATCATGGAATTGCCACACCTGGCTTGTGATCTTGGTTATGTTACCTCCTTGGAGTGTGAGTGTCTTTATTGGAAAAATATGTTGAATCATGTGTGTTAGTCAGTTAGGGCTAACAAAGCAGAACGGACTGAGAATATAATTCATTTCCTCATGTTTCTGGAGTCTACACTCAAGATGTTGGTGACGTTGAGTTTCTTCTGAGGCCTCTTTCCTTGGCTAATAGCTTTCTTCTCCGTGTGCCCTCACACGGACTGCCTTCTGTGTGTCTGTGTCCTAACATCTTCCTATAACACTGGTCATGTTGGCTTAGGGGCTGATTTAGTTACCTTTCTGTTGCTTTAGTAAAATAACCATGACCAAAAGCTACTTAGAGTTCCAGGGGATACAGTCATGGTGACAGAGATATGAGGCAGGCACTGCCATTGGGAAGCAGATCGAATGTCATGGACATACAGGAAACAGAGGAAGAGAACAGACAGAAGCAGAGAAAGACAACAGGAAGTGGGGTCAGGCTGTAAAAACTCAAAACCCACCCCTAATGATGTATTTCCTCTAATGAGGCTCTACCTCCTAAGGGTTTCATACCTTCTGAGAAAGCATCATTAGATAGGAAACAAATACTCAATACATGAGCTTATACATTAATCTATCTCATTCACCCATAACAGGGGCTTCTTCTAAGTAGCTTCTAAGGTCCTTTCTTCAAATCCAGTCATATTCTGAAGAATGGGTTGGGAAAGAGGGCTTTTAACAACATTATAGAAGGGACACAATTCACCCCACCTCACACTTTTTTTTTCCTAGGGGAATATTAAGATTTGATGGCTAAAGTGTTTAGTATTCAGTAAAGATACTGACAGTGCTGGCGTTTTTTCTTCCTTCTCTGAAATCCAGATTCCTTTATCCTTGGCGGTAGAATGGACACATTTATTTTTCCATCAATCCAATTTCTCTCTCTTCATTTCCAAGAAATTATTTGTCAGATATCACGGGAAGATAATCTATCATTTTTCCCCTTTCAAGAGTCTCAAATAGAATTCAAACAATTTCCCCTGTCTTCTGCAACAGGGATATGCTCACCAGAATTACAACAGCTGTTCTCAGATCAGGAAATGACGCTAAGGGCTGGAGAGATGGCCCAGCGGGTAAGAGCACTGACTTCTCTTCCAAAGGTCCTGAGTTCAAATCCCAGAAACCACATGGTGGCTCACAACCATCTGTAATGAGATCTGACACTCTCTTCTGGTGCATCTGAAGACAGCTACAGTGTATTTAGATATAATAATAATAATAATAATAATAATAATAATAATAATAATAATAATAAATAAATCTTTTAAAAAAAGGAAATGACTCTGAGTTTAGAGCCTCCATATAAGGTAGAGGTGAGAAAATTAGGAGGAACCCCAGGGCCTAGATGTTGGCATGTGAATATCTGTCCTCCCTGAATGAAGGATCTCAGATCGTCATGCTATGTAAGAGAAATTAACTCTTATTTAAGTGATTGTTATTTCAGCCAAAAGATGTTTTCTAACTAATAGGATATGTGAGGGAAGTTGCCAAAATTGAGATGCATTTAAATAAACTCATTTAATGTGTTTAAAAATTAATGATTTCTTGTCCTTTGAAGCTTCCATCTAGTCTCTTACGGTTGGCTGCACTGAATATAACAACACGATCTGTGTGTAAGTCTGTGTTCCAGAATCATGAAGGATCAAAACATGCAGAAATAGCACAGGCATGCAAGTGTTAGATGTCAGATAAAGTCAGACCACAAGGCAGGAAAGGGGCATGCACGTCCTGGCCGCTATTGCGAGGATTTCTATACTATTTTAATTCAAGTTGCTAGCTATCATCTTATTTAATTGAAATCCTGGTATGGACCAAAGAAAGGTTGTGGGGGGGGGTATAGCAGTAGGGATGTCATTTGGGAAGCCATTTATTAAGTCAGGAGGGGCTAAGAACAAGGTGGTGGGAGGGGCAGTGCAGAGAGAAGAAAGTCGTCCAGGGTAAGATAGAGTTTGCAGGTGGCAACTGATATTTGTTGGTTAGATGTTGAGGTTGAGAAGTATGAAGAACCAAGACGACCATGCAATGATGCCATCTGAATGACAAATAGCAGATGGCTGATCCTAATGAAGGACATGGAGAAGGTAGAAGAAATCTCAGTGTATTGGAGAGGGGATGGAGTCAAGACTCCCCTCCCCCCCAATCCTTACTGTGTAGTGAAGGTTGATCTAGAGCTAGCAATCAATCTAATTGCTCAGCTTCCTGAATGCTGGGATTCCAGGTATGGGCTACCATGCAAGACATTCTCTTTGGGTAAGTAGCACTCATGATGCCTGGAGCCCATAAACATCGTGTGGAGCAGATGGCTGGCTATATTCCCCAAGACTGGGCCTCAGGGAAGGTTTGAGATATGGATAAAATATAATGTAAAAGTCATCAGAAGCCATGGGCTTGGATGCGATCCCAGGAGGAAATAATTACAATGAACTGACTGTCCTACCCCCAAGATGGTCTCCTCCTCAAAAGGTGATTCATCAGTTCAATGGAGAACAGACACTGATGTAAGTGGGCAAACAGGAGTGAGGTGTCCTGGCGGCCAAAGAAGGAGCAGAGTGGAGTGTTGATGCACGCACAAGAGCAAGGGGGCCAGGGCAGAGTTCTGGGGTAGTCAAGGACTTGACAGTATGGAGAGGGCCAATCAGCGAACAGGAGGGGACTGGAAAATGGGAGCCCAGCAGAGGAAACTGGAGTCTCCTAGTCCAGAGGAGGGGAGAACTTGAATAGTGTGGGCTCAAAAAAAGCAAATGAAGTTAGGGGTAGGGGAGAAACTAGTGGTGGGGTAGGGGATATATTATACACATGTATGAAATTATAAGACAAGTTTTTAAAAGGTGCTAAACATTTTGTAAATAAAAATATATAGATATAGATACATACATATACACACAAATATATAGAGATACAAATGTATGTAGTAGGTAAAGAGAGGTTTTCAATACATACAATAGGAGAATGGAATGTATGACACTCTAAGGTACAGAGTCGCAGTGAGATCTGGAGCACAGATAAGACTCTGGAACAGAAGAGAAATATTGCCTGTGTATATTTGATGCAGAGGAATGAACCTGGGGCCTTGCATGCTTTCTCGTGAGCTGTATCTCCACCCCAGGTTTCCTCCTAAAATTCCATCCCAGATAATGCTATGAAGCTCATTTCTTTATATCAGCATATTTTGACATTTCTAATGTACTCCTAGGTAAAAATTGCCACAGTTCAGGTTATGACATTTAAAAAACCCTCTTAACAAATTTTTTTTGGCATAACTAATTCTAGAAAGGTCATACGAATTAACATAATCTTATCTTTACCTTACCTTCTTTTGAATATTCAAACATAGTTTTGGTCACCACCATTTTTCTTTCTCTCTCTCTTTTTTTTTATATTTCTAAACTTAGAACTTTAAAAACAAATATGTGTGTGCATGTTCCTCTGAGTGTGTGCACATGTTTGTGCAGGTGCTATTGCATGTGCGTGTGTGAACATGTGGATCCCAGAGGTTGGGTACTTTTCTCACTTACTTTTCATTGACTCTTCTGAGACACAGTCTCTTCCTGAATCAGTTCAGGTAAGCCAGTTCCTGACGAGCTCCCAGACCCAACAGCCTCTGCCTCCCTAGCCCTTGGTATCACACATATCGCCGCACCCATCTTCTCTGTGGGTACTAGGGATCCGAATGCAGGGCCTCTGGCTTGTATGGCTTCTTTGCTGTGTGAATCATCTCCCCAGCCCTTTAAAATATGTGTGTAGAAGTTTTTGTGTAATATGGCTGCATCTGTCGTGTTTGGGACGTACCTGTCTCCCAGCTGGCTTTTATTTATATTTCTCACTGTTTTTTTTTTTTTTTGAATAATTTCCCACTGTGATTCACTTTGTTGATTTTTATCCTAGAAAGTCATTTTTTCCCCCTCTCCAAAAACTGATAGTTGAAGGCACAATTTTGAAAGTCTGGAATGCTTTTCTGGGTGGCTTTTCCTCAGGAGCATAGGGCTCAGCGGTGAGTAGTTTAACCTAACCTCTTTGTATTCCCAGAGAAAAACCCACTATGTATGAGATGGTTGTTCCTTGGCTTAGCTTCTGGTAACACAAAAACTGTCTTTGTGAAGGTCACTATGGCCCATTGTTTTCATGTTTACTTTTCAGTTTTGCTGTTTCCTGCTCAGCCCTGTAATGCGTGGGGAGGAAAAAAGCCAGAACCTGCAGCCTCGGCACTGCTGTGTGTTGCTGATGCTAACCCAGAGGAAGAATTGTTAGTTCTAGATATAGGTAATAGCAGAAGCCACCTAGGATTTCTAAAGTCTTGCTCATCGTTATTCATCTTGTCTTTCTTCTTTAACTTTTCCTTCTTTTTCCCCCTAACTGGTACCATTTTTGGACCTGGGCATAATGGCACCTATCCTGGACTCATTCTTTGAGGATCTGCTCTTGAAGTCCTTGTTTTCCCCACGGGCTAAATGTGCCACAGACCCAAAATATGACCAGTTAGCTTCAGCTCTCCCACAACACCATACTCCAAAATGCCAAGACTCCAAGATTCCCTGCCTCAAATAGTCTACGTCTAACACCTGCCTGTGGCTCTAGCTTCTTGTGTATCCTTTGTAGGGCTGAGCAGTAGAGAGAGCAGGAGGGCTGTTCATAAGTGTCGTGGATGCAGCTAACTCCGGAATGGCTTATCTACCCATGTGAGTAGAGCCCCTCATGGTGGGACCAAGTTAGCTAGAAGAAAGGAGTAGACCATGGGCCAGACTGGAACAACTGGCCTCTTCTCTGGCCTCTCGGCACTCTAGAATTCTGAGGAGTCCAGGAATATTGAATTTTCCAACCATGGCTTTCCAAGTTGCTAAACAAATTTACTCATCAAAGTTGGAGACTGTCTTACAGCTTAATAGACTTTAATAGACCTTGTTCCGTTTTCTTATTTTGTATCATGGAGTAAGTGTCTTCGCTTGACCTTTTGCTCCTAGCCCTCCAGATGGTGGGGTGAATATGGACAGGCTCGCCCTTCCCTCTCTTCTCTCTTTCGCTACTTCTCACTCCCACCCTATGCTGTTCACCTTGTTTGGTTCTCTCATGGAGACCTGGTGAGGTCCAGTTCCAACCTTCAGTACTGAAAATCCTTCCATTTCCCTCTCTATGCCTGGCTTTCTCAGATCATCCCATTTGTCAGAATCTAGTACACGAAGATGGGTTTTTAGAGGATAAATAATAGAAACATTTTAAATGCATTGATAAAATTAATAGAAGGACAGATGAGTATGTTCTATATATCACTCATACAGGCCTAGGTATGTTTCCCTTGAATATTTATTCTGTCTAGCCCTCAGACTACCTCTATACTCTCATTTCCCTTCCCTTCTTTCCCCCTCCCTCTCCCCCACTTCCTCCTCTTCTTCTCTTTCCTCCTCCTCTTCTTCTTCTCTTTCCTCTTCTTCCCCTTCTCCTCCCCTCCCCCTCTCCCTCTCCCCTCTCCTCCCCCTCCCCCTCTCCCATCTCCTCCTCCCCCTCCTCCTCCTCCTCCTCATCCTCCTCCTCCCCCTTCTCTCCCCAACTCCAGAGGACAGGGTCTCACTAGATCTCACTGTGTAACTCTTGACTGTCCTGGAATTCTTTTTTGAACACCAACCAGGTTGGCTTTGAACTCACAGGGTTCCACCTGCCTCTGCCTCCCAAATGCTGAGATTAAAGGCATGTGCCACCATGCCTGGTTTTGCCCTTCCTTTTTGAGGTCATGAGGCAGGAGACAAATGGAGACAAGCATGCCTGATTAACATATCTTAGGTTCTCTTAAAATCTGACCTTGTAATGGTCCCCCTTCACCTCTACTACCAGTACTTCTCAGAGTTTTTCAGCACCTGGTTTAAAAACAAGAAGGATTTTAGAAGCTTGCTGCATCTCTCCTCAGAGTTTCTGAATCAGTAGGTAGAAGAGGGGTGAGCACCAAGTGTTTGTACTTCTAACAATTTCCCAGGTAATATGGTGGCTACTGGTCCAGGCCGTATCCTGAGAACCACAGCCATTGGGTTTTTCTGTGTAGGTCTCTGTTGCTAATGCCAAAGCTCTTTCCACTTGTGCTTCTCAAGCAGACACTGCCTGGGTCCAGAGCACTGCTCAGAGGCGAGAGAAGTGATGAGGACCTTAGTGTCTAGTTCCCAGGCCAGGCAGGCTTGGTTCCTAATGGCTGGGGCGTTCTCCCACAGAGGCAACTTGAGCCCTGGCTTGGCAGAATATGAAACAGCCTTGGCCTGTACCCTTGTCTGTGAGTTTCTCTTTAATTGCAGAATCTGGGTGGCCTTCACACAGTTGTTTGCATAGCAAGGGAAAAGAGATAAGTTCGGTAACCTTGGAAGACCAGTCTCCCCCCCCCCCCACCCCAGTCTCCTGAGAAGTGGTGCCCAGAGGAAGAAACACTGTGTGTGGGAAACCAGAGAGGGGCTCTAGAGGGTGGCCTGCAGAGGCCAGGCGAGGGGGTGGTGTTTCTAAAGAATGAATGTCTACCGAGCTGCCTGAAATTACTTCCTGCTGCATGAGGGTTCATTAGCTGGAATTCTCTAGATGACAAGGGTCTCTAAATCTCCTTAGCTGGACTCCGGGCCACGATTCTCCCTCCCAGGATATAATCACTCAGAAAGACAATCTTGGCTCCAGCTGTTGGATTACAACAGCCAGTCTAGAGAGTGGGTGGCTCTTAAATTGAACCTCTCGAGTATTTGTATCTGATAGGGACAAGGAATTCTCTGTCCACGAATAACCACAGCCACATCAGGGCACAGACTCAAACACAGCGCAACCAACAGCCCAGGTGCCCAGACCCCAGTCTGTATTTATCTATTTTCTCTTGGGCAAAACCACAAGCCAATAATTGCTTTCTCTTTCCAGCCACACCTTTGCCAAATGACTTGGGCCGTGGGTTGCTGTGAGTCCATCCTGGATCTGTCATGCCGTGAGAGCCCAAGACAGTTTCAGTTTCACAATGTTAATAGCAATAATGGGAGCGAGTTGTGAAGTGCGAGCTCCCCAATGGGACCTGTGCCAAGCACTTCTCATCCATGATCGCATATCATCTTCACAACAGGACCAGAGAGTGGGGTTTATTACGCCCAATCTCCAGATGGAGGAACTGAGGCTCAAGGCTTAGGTAACTGCCCTGAGATCACACAGGCAGCAAGATGTGGGAACTTGGTGAGGACTCAAGCTTGTGTCCTTGTCCCTGCTCTGACAATTTTGTACTTGACATGTGCTCGTTAAGCTAACCAGCGTATCTACACATGCATAAGAAAGAACTTCAAAGGAAGGTTCTAACCTGTATTATTTTAAAACAGGAAACTTAGCCAACCAAACACTCCATTTTCCAGGCAAGCCAGTTAACTAACTTGCTAGAGTATAGGCAATATTCAATCAATACTCAACACTTGCATAATAGCAGTTAGCATTAGAGGAAAGGGAGAGGATAGGAAAGCAATACAGCTGTGACCATGATGAGATTTTCCTGGCTGGTGCGTGGAATGTCTGTATACAACAAACATGGCAACTTATCTGAGGCTCACAGCAGTGTGGAGTCAAAAGCTCTCTTTTTCTAGGAACACTTAGGGTCCTCATTAGTTCTTCTGCCAACCTCTCAAAACATGCTAGTTTCCACAACTCCCTTCTTGATCTAAAGACTCGTGTTCTCAGCATTGGCTTGCTGGCTTTACATTGGGTATGGGAGCAGGCAGGTGGATGTGAGCATGAGACGACATGGAAATGAAGAGTGTCTGCCCTTCTTTCCTGCAATGACCTGAGAACAGCGTGGGACGTGCCAAGTGGGATCAGACCCCTCTACACACAGGGGGGTGCTGTGAGGGTCAGTCTGACTCCAGAGAGGAGTTCAGGTGGTTGGGAGCAGGCCCTTGGATATCCCAGCACCTCAGGGCTTCCCTCCATTTTTGCAAACCTTCTCAAGTGTGTAGCTTTATCAGACAGTGACTTTGCAGCTGGTAATTCTGCAAACTTGCCTCTATCTCCCATTTGTTAGAACTCACTTTGGATAAGTATGGTTTATAGAGTGGTTCTGGAAGAAATGTGCTGTAATAAAAGAAACCATTATGCATAATTTCAGATGTAGAATATCTAGATCTGAAACCCAGATCTGTCCCTTACTAGCAAAGGAGAGCTTTCAGCCAAGACAATGGGCTGAGGTTCTGTGGGGACTCCACTCTAATCTTCAGGTATCAAACCACTTTAAGGGCTAAGTAGCTTAGCAGAAACATGCCTCATAGGCAGGAGACCCTGGGCTCAACCCCAGCACTGTAAATTAGCAAACAACAGGACTGCTTTAAGAACTGTTTTTAAACCCTTATTAATCCAAATGGGATAAAGGGAACCTTCGTAGACCATAGTTAAAGAAGAAACCATAGACCATAGTGGGGCGGGACAGCAGAGGTAACAGACTGTGGTGCCACACAGAGCAGACATGTGGCTTGAAAGACGTGCTCTGAAGCCAATGCAGCTCTTGTCACTCAGAGACAACCAGAACTAGGTTCTTGGGAGAAAATCCAACTGAGAGCCAAAAGGGTTCTTCTGAACTTGGGCAAGAAAATGCCAGTTTCTGGCCTTCTGCCCAAGACGATGGTAGAAATGGAATCAACCAATGTCAAATCCTAGATTACTGGCACATTGTTGGTCAGGAGGCCTTGTTTCTTCACACTGAGTAAGATGTAGGAGCCTTGTAGCATAGTAAGCAAGAGATAAAATCACATCCCGTAGGCAAATTCAGAGTTCCTTGTGGTCACTGTTAATAATCTCATTAAGAGCAGGACCAGAGAAAGCAGCCAATGCAGTCTTCAACTTACAGCTTTAAGATGTGCAGGAGCAGCTGGGCGTGGTGGCACATGCCTTTAATCCCAGCACTCGGGAGGCAGAGGCAGGCAGATTTCTGAGTTCGAGGCCAGCCTGGTCTACAAAGTGAGTTCTAGGACAGCCAGGGCTACACAGAGAAACCCTGTCTCGGAAAAACAAAACAACAACAGCAACAAAAAGATGTGCAGGAGCTCTGGAGAGACCTTGAGGTCTGCTGGAGTCTGCAGTGTCTGCTTGCTTTCATGTCCAGCTCTGGAGAGCTCAGATCTCCGTTCTTTTATCTCCTCTACGTTCCTCTCTTTCTAACTGTATTTTCTAAAAGGGTTGCCCATGGGATTTAGGTGTTCAGCCCTGAGTTGCCCGAGAATGTTACTGATGGGAGGAGAAGCTCGGCTTGCTTCTGGTGGGAATCACTTAAGGACCAGGGCTACTAACAATTCTGCTGAGGCCGTGCAGCCCAATAGCTCCAATCCTGTCATCTTGCTGGTTGATTGGAAATCGTTCCTGTTTTTTTGTTTGTTTTTCATTCTTCAACTGTGTGGTTCTCCTCCCTCTTCTTTTATCTCCATATACAAGTGCTCCACAAAGCTCCACACCTCTTCATCCTCTGTCTTACTTGATGCTTCTACTTACATACCCGCCTCATATTTCCTCCTAATTAAAAAAACCACCAAACACAAACAAACCAAAACAACAACCCCACCTCTAATTTCAAGCTCAAAGAGCTTCCTAATAAAGTCATCTTTAAAGGACAGCTCTTCACATGTGGGGTTATTTAAAAACAAACAAAGTAAACCTCATACACACAGACAGCGCCTTTTCTTTGCCATATTAAATTCATCCCTGTCTCTTGGTATCTAGCTCCTTTCTAGAATTGTATATTGATGGATGGTTCCACCAGCTATTCAGGAAGATTTTCTTATTAGTTACCGACAATGACTGGTTTAAATGCCATAGGAATTTGTTATCTATTAAAGCAGTTAAAAGTGTGTGTGTGTGTGTGTGCGCGCGCGCGCTCTCGAGCACATGCATTCACATGCTTGGGTCAGTTTTTAATCAGTCTTTCTCTTGCAGTAAAGGGGTGAGGCTGGGCACCAGGGACACCTTTATTTCTTGCTCCAAGTATTTATGAAATAACTGATGACCCATCTAGGTGATGAATAAAGACATCAGATGCCTTCAAGGCAGAGTGCTCCACCTTCTTGGTTAGGGAGGAGAGAACTTTGATCTTCTCTGTAGTGTTAGTCATTGTTTACTTCACAGGGGTTTCTCTGTCTGTCTCTTTCTCGTTCCTTACTAGTCACCAGCATAACCTGGACATTCCCCAAGCTAGAAGGGGACTGCTGCATCTACAGGGACGGGAGAGGGTGAGTTCAAAACAAAATACCAGTGTGACCAGGGATGTTTTAGTGACGGAACTTTGGTTTCTAGAAAAAAAAAATCCTTTCAAGGATGCCCAAGTGAGCTTACTGTGAGGATACAAACGGATCCCACAGAAGCAGTCACAGGAAAGGCAGCAATGCCTCATGGGAAGTGGAAAATCACTGGAAGAATCCATGGAGTGATCATATCCATATCACTTCAGCTCCCCTTTACCTGCAGAGTCCTTTCATGCGTTTGCATGTATGCTCTAACACCCTTCACCTCTGCAGAAAGCCACCCCATCCCCCAAGTCTGCATGACTTTCTGCTGCTTCTTCTCTGAGACAGCCAACCCCATGTCTGGGTCCTGGTCGTTAGTCCCATGGAGAGGAAATCTGATTGATTTTTGCCTGGATGAACTATTCACCCTTGGCCTAATATTGTGCTTAAGATGAAAGGTGGAAAGAAAAGAACAGAGAGAACATTTCCTGAAAAATCTTTTAAGACATATGTGGGTAGGGAGACAGTTTTGAGTATGTATAGAAAGGCACAGAGCCAGTCTGAATATGGATCAAAGTTTACCACCACCCCAGCCCACCCAGGAAGCTTCCACTCACTGAATTATTCCCAAAGTTCACTTCTTAGGTATTTGTCTGCATTGAGTGTTGAGCTACTGGGAACAGACCAAGGAGGACCAGGTCTTTGAGATGGCTTGATAAATAGCCCATACTCAAGGAATCACCATAACCCGGGTCTTTGTCATCAAAGAAAGCAATTTGCTCTCACGCCTGACTCAGCCTTCTTCCAGAGTAAAGGATTGGAATTACGGCCTCTCATTCAATTTAGCTTTAAGAAAAGCATTTATTTTTCTGAGCACATCGAAGTCCTACAGAGAGTTTCTTGAGATCTGGTGCTGGTTGGCTTACCAGGGCCTGGTGTCTCACACATGGAACTGGAGATCTTTTGACTTCCTCTGTGGAAGAAGAACAGAGGGGTAGGTGTCAATGACATTCTGAGTCATGGACCTGGACTCGGATATCTTAGGGTCACACAGGGGACCTCTGTCTTCCTTTGTGATGTCTTCCAATGTTCCTGACTCACGGTGTGTTAGGCTAATTTGTCCATTAAGTGACTAAATATAGACTGTGAGGTAACAATGGTATCAGTGGAAACAGCAGTGATGACAGGAGTGGCCCTTACCAGAGTCCCCCAACATTTCTTATCTATTACATTACTTAGTCCGCACTGTAAAACTATGAATGTACCATTTGCTCTATCACACAAAGATGTAGATGACTTATGTATCTTTATTACTTTTATTCACACGAGACATTTTTACAGTGCCCAAGATATAATCAAATCAAGTCAAGTTGGAGTCCTTTACATGTAAAATACCTTGCTCAAAGAGGTTTTTAAGAAAATTGTGGCCGGGCGTGGTGGCGCACACCTTTATTCCCAGCACTCGAGAGGCAGAGGCAGGTGGATTTCTGAGTTCCAGGCCAGCCTGGTCTACAAAGTGAGTTCCAGGACAGCCAGGGCTATATAGAGAAACCGTGTCTCGAAAAACCAAAAAACAAAGGAACTCACACAATATGTATTCACTGATAAGTGGATATTAGCTCAAAACTTAGGATACCCAAGATATAAGATACAATTTGTTAAACGCATGAAACTCAAGAAGAATGAAGACCAAAGTGTGGACACTATGCCCCTTCTTAGAATTGGGAACAAAACACCCATGGAAGGAGTTACATAGACAAAGTTTGGAGCTGTGATGAAAGGATGGACCATCTAGAGACTGCCATATCCAGGGATCCATCCCATAATCAGCTTCCAAACGCTGACACCATTACATACACTAGCAAGATTTTGCTGAAAGGACCCAGATATAGCTGTCTCTTGTGAGACTATGCCGGGGCCTAGCAAACACAGAAGTGGATGCTCACAGTCAGCTATTGGATGGATCACAGGGTTCCCAATGGAGAAGCTAGAGAAAGTACCCAAGGAGTTAAAGGGATATGCAACCCTATAGGGGGAACAACATGATGAACTAACCAGTACCCCGGAGCTCTTGTCTCTAGCTGCCTATGTATCGAAAAATGGCCTAGTCGGCCATCACTGGAAAGAGAGGCCCATTGGACTTGCAAACTTTATATGCCCCAATACAGGGGAATGCCAGGGCCAAAAGAATGGGAATGGGTGGGTAGGGAAGTGGGGGGGGGTATGGGGGACTTTTGGGATAGCATTGGAAATGTAATTGAGGAAAATACATAATAAAAAAAATAAAAATTAAAAAAAAGAAAGACCAACAAAAAAAAGAAAAACCAAAAAGAAAGAAAGAAAGAAAGAAAGAAAGAAAGAAAGAAAGAAAGAAAGAAAGAAAGAAAGAAAGAAAGAAAGAAAAAAATTGTGCTAATATGTATTTTCTGGGTATTTCAGTGGTTATT
Organism: Mus caroli; assembly: GCF_978045245.1. NCBI lineage: Eukaryota > Metazoa > Chordata > Mammalia > Rodentia > Muridae > Mus > Mus caroli. The sequence goes on along the minus strand of NW_028227270.1, from coordinate 23,732,049 downwards.
GCTTATTCTCAATATTTCTAAATTGGTAGTTTTCTATACATATCCCAAGTAAAATGAAGACTTTCAAGCCAGAACTTGCTATGTGTTACATTCCCTACCAGCTAATTCAAAGTCATATATCATGTTTATTCTGTTCAACTACAAGCATGATCGCCATACCATTAAACCAGAAGAGGAATTTGTAGCTAGTTAGACTGCAAGTCCAATGTGTGAGTCCCAACAGGTTACATAGAAATAGAAATACACAGAAAGGCCATTTTCCTGTCTCAGAAATGTAAAACAGACAGACCTGTAAGTTCAACATGCCAGAAGGTTGACATCATTCTTTTACTGATTTAAATAATGAGGAAAAGAAATTTTACACTACTAATAAAAATATTATTTATGATTGCTCAGTTATAAAGGCTGCATTGTCGATCGCTGGGTCCTGGTAAACATTTTGTATCCCTTTGGTATTTACAGATGGTCTATTTTAGTAATGTGTCCACAGTATGAGGCTTGTGTTAGGACAGACGGAGCTTTTGTTGAGGTTTGCGTTCACCTCTCTACCTTGAAGAGCCCATTCTCCATACAGATCTCTCCCAGGTCTCTCAGGCAATATGATCTACTAGGCACAGAGTGAGCTGGGAGCTCAAGGCTTTTGAGAATATGTCGGTGTCACTAGAGGATTGCAACAGAAACGCGGCTTCTTGTCTTTTGACGTCTATGACTTTGAATTTGGACTTATTTTCTGGTTAATGAATTTGCTCTCTGCTCCTCTCTTTACACAAGTTTATCGATCATTCCATTCCGCTCATTGCTGGGGAATCATGTCTTCCTTGATCTCATCACTAGAAAGACAGCAGCGAACTTGAACTTGGGTAGAACTAGAGGCAGATCTATGGTCTGTCATTAACTAGCTCGTCATCCTAGTCAAAGTGTTTATACCTCTTCAAGTTCCCCAGCTCCACAGTAGGGAGAACAGTTACCCTTCAGCGAGCCATGGTAACACACACCCATAACCCCAGCACTACAGAAGCTGGGCACCTACAGAAACTGTAAGTCTGAGGCCAAACTGGGCTACAAAAGGAGTTCAAAGCCAGCCTGGGATGCACTGGGAAACACTGGGTCAGAAAACAAAAAAAACAAAACAATTATCTTTCAGTAAAATGATAAGAATGAAAACAAAATAAGCAATTAAATTAACTAATGTACATAAGCAACGTTTTACTGTTATGCTAGATATGATCAAATAAAAAATCAATTGTAATTATCTTTTTCTGATTGAAGCAAAAATCCCTCTTGTTTCATGGAGATATATTTCATGAATCATCTCAAGAAATATGACTGCATGATGATTCATATATGGTAAATAATGTGACCCCGTTTTCCTTCTGCATTTTTTAAACTTATTTTTATTCGTTTACTTATGGAAGATACAAGGATGAGTTTAGGAAGTAGGTTGAGTTGGTGTCTTTCTTGATGCTATAATAACACAGAGGGACTTTTGCCTTTTCTCTTATTAATTAGTTATAAAAATAAGGTCAAATGTTAAATGTCTTGGAGACACAGGTGGAAATTTGGGGAGGTTACTTGGGCTGAGAAAGGGCACATTAGTTCACACACTCACTTTCCAAAGTGAGGCTTGTTGCTTGGTCAGTCAGCAGTGTCCCTGGGCCTCCTGCACGGAGCTGGGAGCTGGATCTTGAGAAATGGTTGGACCACAGTCAGGACGGAGTTGTTCTCCTTTTCATTGTAGTAGCTGCCAAAGTTTATCTTCAGCATAGCCCTCTGGTCATCCCTAAGATGTCTTTAGGGTAAATACCACCCTTTGGTGCAGTTCTACATCACTGTTTTAATTAATACTCTTGAATGCTGTGGGCTGTTTTGAAGATGACTCTAGTTAAACTGATGCAGGTCTGCTTTGGGATCCCCACAGGGACACCCTTTGCTGCGTATCTGTAGTTGCTCTTCCTTACTGTGCAGAATGCTCAACACTTTGAATGACTCCTTGGGGCTAGAAGGAGCTAGAAGCAATGAATTTGCTATTCAAGGCTGTCTTATCAAACCAATCACGGCCGTCCGTCATGGTTTCTTGCTGGAGCAGAGCTAAGAATACCGTTATTTAAGCCCCTTCTCGTGCCCTCCTCCTCCCTCCCTGTCTCTCACTCTCTTTCTCTTCCCCTCTCCCTCCCTTCATCACTTTCTCCCCACCCCTCATCAAGACATCTGTTTTTAAGGGGAAAGTAAGTTCTTCCATAACGAAGAACACTTCAGATCATTCAAGTCATGAGGACTGTTTTGGCTGAGACAAGACAGGAGACTGAATAACCTTAGTGGGAAGCTGTCTCGTCTGTTCCCCTTGCCTTTTAAAGTCTTTAGCAGCAGGCTCATGGATTTGAGTTGTCCCACCAGTGACTCAGCTAAGTTTCCTTGTTTTGTTTACCCTGCCTTCCATCTCTAGAGTGTTCATACTTGCATAATTTGAAAACTTTCTTTCTAAGAGGCTTTGAGACATGTTTCTATACATTGTACACAAAGACAGACACACACACTCACACACACTCTCATGGGAGATAGGCACACAGACACAGACAGGAGAGAGAGAGAGAGAGAGAGAGAGAGAGAGAGAGAGAGAGAGAGAGAGAGAGAGAGAGAGAGAGAGAGAAATTAAGAAGGGGCCACCCATAGGTGCTGGAGGTATATCATTCTGCATTTTGAAGGCAGATACATCTCCTACTTGTCATGTCAGGAAGAGCCTGGGAAAGGGACCCGTAACTTTTCTTCCGTTACTAGGCTTTGGGAGTTTCAGACTCCCAGGGTGGTAGACATTGGCTGGAAAGGAGTAGCAAGCATCAGTGACAAGTGACAGCCCAGGTGGAAGCAGCCGAGCTTCTGCTGGACTAGAGCCGTGGGAAGAACGGAAAGAGTGCAGAGGTTCAGAGCCCCCAGGGCCTCCGTTTGGCTCTGCCTTTGATTGCTGGAAAGAACTAGAATATCTCCTGTCCAGGCCTCAGCGCTTTCATTTGTGTAACTAGAGAGTACATCTAGATCAGCAGCCAGCTAGCTATGATTTGCGGTCAAAGAGCTACCTGCTGCCTGTAAGGGAGTTTATAAGTGGCCTGGTATTGGGCAGGTCTGTTCAGGCACTGGCTATGGCTAGTTTTGTAAGCAAGAAGGCAGATTTAATACAGAAACACCATTCCCCACATGGCTTAAAGGACTTACTGTCTGGACCTTTACAGAAAAGTTTGTTCAATCCTGAACTAAGGGGCTTCCACTCTTCAGGTCTTGATCTCTGCAATTCAAAAGCTATGGACTGATCTACATGCGTGCTGGGGAGACACTTCCTGGCATCTCAGAAGCATGACGGTTTCCTACCTGTGCTCAGAAGGCGACAGAAGTGTGCCTAACAATGAAAGGAGCTCAGGAACCGAGCTTCTTCAGGAAAAGGACACTAAGAAGCAAGGGAGGGAGACAATGGCAACTGGGAGACGTGTGAAGTGACAGTGTTGCTCAGCACTCATGGGGCTAGGCCACCAAACTCCCACCTTCAGAATTCTTCAGACAGAATGAAATCGGTTGTGCAATGGGGAAGCTGCCACTCAGCAGTGTTGATGGAATGAGGCTGGACCGGCTAGGTGGCAGAGGGGGATTCCTCTCCTGGAGGTGTTGCCACGTGTGACTCATAAGATGTGCTCTCTTCCGAGGAGCTCTGCAAGAGGTGGAGACAGGAGAAAGAGGAAAAGAGGGATGTGGGAGTGAGTGGAGACGCTGAGGTGCAGCAACCATTTGCCACGATCGTTGCTGTGCACCAACAGACACTGTGGGTGCAAAGGGGAACAGGGTGGACGTCTCCTCTGGAAGCTTAGGCTAGATTTCTAGGGCATAGGTTCCACAGAATAAGAAAAAATACCATAAGGGCACAAGCAGATTCAGAGTAATTTTCTCCAAAATTGTCTGAAAAGTACTCAGGTTGATCACATCTCCCACCTACATCGAAATCCTGGCAATACCCCAAAGAGCTGATGGCTAATGTTGCTGCTGAAGACAGCCTCTTGTCTCTACCTTCTTAGCCTACACGAACTCCTTCGTGATGTGTCTGTCACATCACCTCTTCAGCTTCTGCTCTTTCTGGTCATTCCCGGTTGTGCAGAACTGATGCTACATCTTTAAATATAGCTGCCGCATTTACCCTTGCCTCTGGCCTTGTCATGCGGGTGTCAACTAGAACTTCCGCCAGGCTGAGTTTGCCCCACATCCTATGGCCCTGTTCCTACTGCTTTGGGGGAGACTTGGTGTTGCTCTTGCACTTCTTTCTAATCCGAGTGCATGTCCTATGAAAATGATAGTCCTCAGCAACAGGACAGCAAGGATATCATTCCCAAGACTGCGTATATTACAACACTGTGGAATGAACGGTGGCAGCTAATGGCTGAATTCTCCGGCTCTGCTAGTCTTCCCAGATGTGATAGAATGTCAAATGCTAAGCAGGAAGGAAGTGGGACAGCAGAAGGAAGATAGAAATAAGGGAGTTTATGGAGTGCGTTGTCACTGTGGGCAGGAAGGTCTAGGGCACCTGGGGGCAGTGCAGAATACCGAGGGTACACATACACCACGAGTGTTAATGGTGTCTTTGGCACTCCCAACATGCTCTATGGGTGTGTAGAGTGGGTGTGAGAGGCAGAGTTGGTCCTTCATCAGAGAAGCACTGATGCTGGCAGTTAGAAGATGTTTGGCGAATTCTGAACTAGGAAAGAGCATTGGTTCAGGGGATTGGTGGGCACTGATAGCTATAGCTTCAGGATCTGATCGATGACAGACTACTATTGCTAGAAAAGCCAGGGCCAGAGGAAGGCAAGGTGATTGACTATACATACCCTCTTCCCAGAGCATCAGTTCTGCATCCTTGTTGTTTGGTTTGGGCTTCTTCATTCTTGATGGTGTCAGAGTCCCTGAAACCTCAAATGGAGGACCAGAGACTCAAAAGCAAGTAAGTACGTGTTCCACGAGAACCTAAACAAGCTGTGTTGCCCTTTGATGGCCTGATATGCACGTCCAGCGTCAAGAGGAAGAGTCACAACCTGCTTCTCCATGGGTGGAGGGTGGAGGTTATACATCATAGGAGAAGATGGGATAGAGGTGCAGCCATAGCTTTCTCTAGAAAGCACTGTCTGTCATTTGATGACCTTTGGGTCTCTCTCTCTCTCTTTCTCTCGTTATTAAGACAGAGTCTTATTATGTAGCTGAGGGTGGCCTCCAGAGTGTGCCTATCCTTGTGTGTGAACCTCCTGCAGCAGTGCAGCCCCACACCTAACTTAGACAGTATATTTCAAAACTTTCCTTTACTGTAATAACACATGACATCTCCGGATGCCTTTGAGTATCCCCAGGGCTCCTAAGCACCCAGGGAGTTCGCTATACTGCTAGCAGCAATCTCATTTCTCTGGCAAAGTATTCAGCCTACCTACTGCTCCGCCTCGCTTCTGAGCTGACTTGCGGTATGGATTGGCTTCCCTCCCACCTATGACATATGTCCCAGAATAAGCAGCCTCAATCACAGTGCAGAAAATGTCACCAGCAGTAGAGATTGCAGGGAAAACAACTGACAAGTCTGACTAAGATAAGTTTAGAAGTTCAGCAACCAAAAATATTATGAACCAAACAACAACAAATTAACCACCGAGCAACTTTTACTGTATTATATAAGATAAATATTGGTGCTGCTAATATCCAGAGAGATTTACAATTAGATTAGAAAAGAGAAAGGCTCTGATAGACAAACCATGGGCACCCCAAAAGAGAAATACAAACTATTAAAATAAGTTAAAAATATTTTCTTTGATAATTTTAAAATAAAAGTAGTAACTCATCATGTCACACTTACACAATGGACACAATTTAAGTTTGCATATTTAACTGGTGAACTCTAAAATTCTATGGCTGGGGATGTAGTTCAGTGACTGTAGTTCAGAGAAGACCTAGCATGAGCAGAGCTGTGGGTTTGACACCCAGTACAGGCAGCAAAGAAGATTGTGTCACAGTGCCCATGATGCTCAGGGCATAGGCACTTGGTCTCTTACTGCAGAAAGAGAAGAAGCAGCAGCCCCTTCCAGCAGGGCAGCCTGGCAACCTCTGCAGAGAGTCCAGCAAGAAGAAAACCTGGGTCAGGGGTGGGAGAGATGGCTCAGGAGTTACAAGGGCATGCTGCTATTCCAGAGGACCCAAGGTCGGTTCTCAGCACCCACAGGAAGAGGTTCATAAGTGCTGATAACTCCATTTGTAACCTTTTCTGGCCTACAAGGATACCTGCATACATGTAACAGAGACTCAACACACACACACACACACACACACACACACACATATAGAAAAAAGGCAAAAAATACATAGACAGGAATATTATTCCTATTAGACAAATTTAGCATGAGCAGTGGTGGCTGACAATAGAATGCTGTAGTTGGCTGTCTTCAAATCAAAGTTATTGGCACTTATATACCATTGCAAATTGAATCATGTTCATAGTATATTATTTTAAGGATATATTTATTATATATATTTATTTTATTTTATGTGTGCGAGTGTTTTCCCTGAATGTACATATGTATACCCTGTGCATGTCTGGTGCCTGAGGAGGTCAGAAGAAGGTGTAAGATTCTCTGGATTGCTATAAACCACCATGTGGATGTAGGGAGCTGAATTCGGGTCCTCTGCAAGAGCAACAGGCACTTTACTGCTGAGTCATCTCTCCAGCTCCCATAAGAGAGTCTTAAGTGAAAACAATCATAAGTCAGTTTAAAATCAGCAAATATGCTTTAATTCTGTGCTGGTATCTAAAAATATGTATATGTTTATTAAATATGTATATAATATACAGGAAACAAAGATGTGTATAAAATACAGGATACATATATAATATACATAATATATATGTGTATAATATACAGGGAACAAATATACAGGAAACAAAGATGAAATGACATATATCTAAATATAATCGGAGATTACCTCTAAAAGGTGTAATTATCAGTCTTTGATAATAGTTTCTTAAATTATTGCATCCTTAGGTGTTTTTAAAATGAATGTGTCTATACTATTACAAAATGTAGGAACAAAAATATGACAGTCGTTTAAAATGCAGGTAAAATTGTGTAATAGTACGTGTGAGCCACTCACAGAATAAGCATGGAATCCCAGCACTTGGGAGGGTTGAATCAGGAGGATCTTGATTTCTAGGTCAGCCTACCTGTACCTCTCATTTGAAAAATATTTAGCATATTTCTTACTTGTGCAAATTTAACCAATGCAGTAAAAATAAATCATAGATATTAATATATAATGTAGATTGGTAAGTTATAATCTATGGCATTATATTTATGCACAATATACATATAAAATAAAAAGCAAAATCCCTCTTCAATAAATGACTTTCTGAAGGGCAAGGAAATCTAGCCACTTTTTACCTTCCGTGAACACAACCCAGTGTGGCTGAATTCACATGAATGCACTTACCATCTGAACCATTGAAGAACAGTCTACAGCAGTGGTTCTCAGCCTTCCTAATGCTGCAACCCTTTAGTACAGTTCCTCAGGTTGTGGTTGACCCCCAACCATAAAATTATTTTCATTGCTACTTCATAACCATAATTTTGCTACTGTTATGAACTGTAACACAAGTATCTGTCGTGCCGAGTATCTGATGTGTGACCCCTGTTGGGTTGAGACCTACAGGTTGGTCTATGGTCTTCATTTATGAATAAGTACTAATCATAAAACCACATAGTCATAGAAGAGATAGTGTGCTGCTGTGAGCTATCCCAGCACAGAAGCACCGAGAAGCCCAGCTGTTCAGACTCAGAAGCAAACAATTCCTCCCAACCCCAGCACAGCCCTTCCTTGAGTGGAAGGATGATGATGTAATGATTGGGATGCTGGAGAGCAGGGTAGCTTGGTGTACAAAGGCTGACTGAAGTATTGAAGGTCAGACCAAGGGATGCTGATGAAGTGGACACTGTAGGAGGGAAAAATCTATTCTTCTAGGGCGATGGCACTGAGACTCAATCAAATGGCACTTAGATTCCACCTGAGAGTGGATTTTTTTTTCAAAGCCCTAACAGAACCAGTGCTTTCTCTATCAGCAAGTAATGGGAGCAAGCTTGTCTTCTTTCTCGTCCATCCCCCTGCCTTTGCATGTTTAGAATCCAGGAGGATCAGAGCCTGCCAGGTGACTTTCCCCTAAGTATCACTATCCTCTGTGCAAAACATTTGAAGGTGGCTGAGAAATGGCTGTCCACACAGGTCATACCTCGTGTGGACATCTGCCGATACCAAAGAGGGGAACTTGGGTCTCATGGAAGAGACATGAGCCTCCTGCCCCTGTTGCTGTTCCCTGGTCCCTGAGTGCAGGCCCAGGACACAGTCAGTTTCTCTAGGCTCTAGTCTCCTTGAATAGGAAACAATAACAGAAGTCCATTCTTGTGTAGTATTGGGGGGGGGGAAGGGGGAGTCATCCCAGATGTTTCCAATTCATTATTCATTGCCAGATTTCAAAGAACAAGAACACAGAGGAGTTTGCAAGAGTTTTGAAAACACTCTATGTCTGGGGGAAAAAAAAACCCAAACCAAAACCACAGATCATTTCATTGTGTTCTGCTGGAGCGAGAGGATGGGAGGTTTTCACTCATAGCATCGAGAACCTGCAGTTCCTGCTTTAGCTGATGTTCCTTGTCCTAGCTGTCAAGTTATTTTCAGGAATCAGCTAGCCGTGTTTTAAGGTAGATGCATGTAAACTATAATATGACCATGTGAGGACAGGGAGTCTCCCAGACCTGTCCCCGGCTCTGTGTCTGCATAGATCTGACATATGCTTAACTCCTGCTGCTTCTCTTCCCGACTTGACCATCACCCACTAATCTGGTGTGTGATGAGGACCATGAGCTTGGAGGAAGAAGCCTCTGCAAGTCCTCTGCCTTCCATGTCTATTTTTTTCCCTATCTACAGTATGGGATGAGGTTTTAACACCTATCTCAGAACCGTGGGAGGACGAATGAAATCACACATATGATGTTCTCGTACTTTGCCAGGCAGCAAGGAAATGGTTTTTAAGTGTCGAGTTGTGGAATCTGTTTCCCATACCAGTAGACTCCGGGCATCCATTCCTTTGTGGCTTGCAATGCTGAGGCTATTCATCTTTGCTTTCTTGACATCTTTCTGTCTCTCTGTGTGTTATTCCCTTGGGTGAGGCTCATCAGTACCCCCCGCACATACACAAACACACACATAGACAACACAAATACCCAATATGCACCCCCCCACATGTACACACATACCCCACATGCACACACACCCCACATGCACACACAAACTCACACACACATACCACATGCACACATACATACACACACACATGCACACACACATACCACATGCACATACACACACACAGACTGCACATGATAAAACAATAGGAAAAAGCTAAAGGTGAAGTGTGTGTGTGTGTGTGAGTGTGCAGGTATGCCTGTGAATCTGGAAATCAGAGGTCAATCTTGGATGTTCTTCACCAGGACATTGGCTGTCTTGATTTTTGAAACAGGATCTCTAACAAAGACTTGAGGTTTGCTGAGTCTGGCCAGCCAGTGAGCTTTCCCCAGCACCAGAATCCCAAACCCAAACCATCCTAGTTAGCTTTTGTATGGGTGCTGGGAATCAATTTAGATCCTCATGCTTGCATGGCAATCCCTTTAGTAACCGAGCCATTTCCCAATCCTGTGTATGTTATTTTTGTGCACAAAAATATTGTGCACACCAGACTCCACGTAGAATATGACATAAGGTAGAATAAACTTTATTTAAGCATCAGAGAGCAGAAATTTTGATGGGGATCAAACCTGAAGTTCACGAAGGAAGAAGTTTCTTAAGTATGCAGCGCTTCCTCTTACTGTGTTTGGAAGAGGCAGTACGATCCTGTTTCTCCTTTGCTGCCCTATTTGAGCTCACTTCTCTTTGTCCTCACCTCTGCCTATTGTGATTGTTTTAGGTTGTGTTCTGGACCCCAACAAGATACTGCTGGCTTGTCATTTAGTACCCATAAGCTATTTACATATGACACACACTGTATGTATGCTCTATGTTCCAGTTCCTCATCTTAGTAGACTACAGGTGTCCATGCCAGTCCCTGGAAATATTGACCTTGGTCTACAGCTCAACAATGAGTTAGTGACACAAGATGTTTGCCAGTGTCTTGAATAAAAAGGGACCCAGGGCAGCTCCCGGCTTAAACTTTCCATCCTGTGTAAAGAGCATGGGTCTCATTGCTTGCTCCGAACTAAAATAGCCCAGTGCTTAAATATTCATGCTTTGCTTATTTCGGGATATTTAATTTATTATGTATCACTTTTCTGGGGTTTTATATAAACTTGCCTGAGGACTTTTTTCCCCCAGTTTGAGTGCTGGCAGAATGTTCCTTTTTCTTTGGCAGTGTGTTGACGAGTTAAAGAAAGTCTGCTTAGCTGGGAAGATGATTTTCTTTTTACAGATTGCCCTTGCACCTTAATAAAAATGATAGTGGAGTCATTACCACCAGAATTAATAAGTCTTTAATGATCATTAGTGTGGTGTCCAATGTGAGGTTCCATTAAAACATCTGGTTAGTGTATTCCCAAGGCTGAAAGCTGTTCTGGGCTGCAGGATCAATTGAGGATGGCAAGAGTGAGGGAGAGGCAGATTTCTTCCTTTCTGTCCATCTCCCACTGAGAAAGACACTCTTGTCTCCCCCATCTCTCATATCCTCACCCACCGGCTCTGCCCTGTGAACTCATGGTGGGGTAGCCTAGAGAGATGACTGCTCCTTAGAGCAGCGGATATAAATCACATCTCCTTCTTCGGCTTCCCTTTTGCCTGACTTAGGCATGTGTGAATTCTGGCTGAGTCTGGGTCTGGTCTGGGGCAAGGGGCTGGGTCTGGTCTGGGGCGGGGCTAGGTCTGGGCCTGGGTCTTAGTCTGCATCTGAAGATGGAGCTGAGGCAGAGCTGGTGAAGGCTCAAAACTCCAGGGTAGCACAGACTATTTTTTCCCACATTTAAGATAAAGGTACCATTGATTAGAAGTCAAGAGACTCTCTGCAGGAGTGAATCTACAGTGACTCTTGGGCACACATTTTCCTCTTTGGTACAAGTCACATGCCTGCTGTACTCATAGTATATAAACACAGATCACTTGATTATCAAGTGTTAATTAAAAATGACATGAGTCGCCCCTCATCCCCACCCCCACACATCATAAACCAGCACTCCTTCTTGCCACCACCCACACAGCATCTGTTGAAGCTTACATATGAGTTCCAGTATTAGCCTAGGAAAATCACAAAACAAAGTTAGAAATTCAAATTAGCTGCCATGGAAGGAATCGTATGTCATCCCTCTACTCAGAAGCATTATATAAGCAGCACAGAAGAAAGGAAGATGGGAAAGGGGAAGGCGGCAGAGAGAATAGGGTGGAGAAGAGAAGACAAAGGAAGGAGGAAGGAAGTGAAGAGTGGGGAGGGGCAGGCAAGACAGGAGAAGAAGCAGGAGGGAGGGGACAGAGCAGCTAGGTAAAAACTTGAAAGTATGCAGAAGAGAAAGTTACAAATTACTGCTGGACATAGAGTGAAGACTTTAATAATAGTTATCTGCTTTAAAAATGAGATCAGGTCATAATTTTATAAGATGGTTACAAACTTAATACACTTATTCCTGAATAAAAACTCGTAGAAAATTAAAACAAGTTATTCTAACTTTTTTTTATTTTTCAGAGGACTAACTAGTTTAATACATTTTTATATTTGTAACAGGATAATCAACTGCCAGATACAAAATGGAAGAGACATGATGTGGCCATTCACATGATGCTATTAATATAAGAATAGACTGACAGAGACTGAAAAGCCCGAAGCCGATGCATAGATAAACATCTTATAGAGGGTAGAAATGACATTCCAGACAAGTGAGGCAAGTATGGGTTGGTTATATTCGGTCTGAAGAAGACCCCTTGGTGGGCTGTTATATCTGAGTCTGCTCTAACAAATTCCCCTCAACTCGGTGGATTCATGAAACAGACTTATTGTCCCATAGATCAGGGGACCAGACGTCAGTGAATCCTTCCCGTTCAGTCAGAGTAGGCTGGGCAGAGGTCCCTGTTGAGGCTGTAGGTGAGATCTTCTTCTTTTCCTCCCTATTTCTGGTGGTCGCTAGTTTCCCTGGGCTTGTGGGGGCACCATCTAGTCTTGGCTTCTGTCTTTACACGGCTGTCTCCTCTGTGTGTGGCAAACTTTCCTAAGTCTCACTAGCAAGAGCAGTACAACTAGGTTCTTGTGGCACTCAGCTAACCCAGGATAATCTCCCCATGTCAAGATCTTTAACTTAGTCCCCAGCTGTCAAGATCTTTCTGTGCATATGGTAATACATCCAGGTTCCAGGGATCAAGACCCGATATCTTTGAACTAACATCATTCACCTTACTGCAGTCAGTGTTCAGTTAGATTCTTATTTCATTGGTACATCAAATAAGCTCACAGTACGTTAACTATGTACATAGAAGACGTGAAAGCAAACAGCTTTGCGATCTCAGAGGCTGTCGGGTGAAGGATGAAAGAGAAGATTGATAGTGTTCCTGGGTAGAAATTAAAAGCCTGCTTTACATCTAAAATTACCATAAACAAAATTACAAAGAATCACCACATTGCAAAAAGAAGTTGTAAGAGACAAAACGTTTATGTCTTTAATGTTTGAGGAACTTCCACAAGTCAGAAAGAAAAAAAAAAAGTCTAATGGAACAAGAGCCCCAGAGACAGTGACAAGGTTTTCACTAATGTTGAAAATTTAAAAGTCAATGGACATTTAAAAATGTATTTTTATGGCTCAGTGGTTCAGAGCACTGACTGCTCTTCCAGAGGTCCTGAGTACAATTCCCAGTAACCACATGGTGGCTCACAACCATCTGTAATGGGATCTGATGCCCTCTTCTGGAGTGTCTGAAGATAGCTACAGTGTACTCATATACATAAAATAAACAAATACTTTTTTAAAATGTATTTTTATAGTAGCTGTGGCCTCCCTTCCCCCAGCCTGGAACCTGCTTGCTCAAGGGTGGAGCTACCTGCTCATTCGTCCTGCCACGCCTACTGCCGGAACCTGCCTTTGCTGCCTGGAGGCACACACGTGTTCGTCCTGCTACTGGACCCTGAGTTACTTGGCGGGAAGTTGGGTTCCCTCCCCCTTCCTTTATAACTGAGTGTCTGAAAATAGTAAAATTGAGCTTTGATCAGAATGTTGTCTTAGCTCCGTTCTTTCTTCCGCCCCGTCTAGATTCCTCTCTTTTCAGATTGAACTGCCATTCTCAGTTGAACCGTTCGTGTTGTGGACTGCGGGCAGGCCGCAACAGTTGGCGCCAGAACTGGGACCTGAAGAATGGCAGAGGGATGCTAAGAGAAACGACTGCGGTGTGGAGCTCCACAAGAAAGGAAAGGATCTTCATATCGGAGCATCGGAGCAACGGACAGGTACACATGCTAGCGCTAGCCTAAAATTTCAGTTTTGTAAAGTGTTGCTGAGGATGCGGTAGGATACGAATCAAGTTTGAATCAGTGCTGACCCAACACTGTTTCTGCTTGGGGTCAGTAGTTCGTTAATCGGAACTAGATACGGAGACAGGCGGTGTGCCGCAGCTTTTTAGAAAGCTGCTTAGGTGGAAGAAGGAAGGGTTTAAAGTCATGGATCAGGCGGTTGTTTTTAGTTTTCAGGAGTTGTTTCAGGCCAGAGGAGTAAGGCTTGAAGTACAATTAGTAAGAAATTTTTTAGATAAGATAGATAGCTGTTGTCCATGGTTCAAAGAAGAAGAAATGATAGATTGTGGAACCTGGGAGAAAGTTGGTGAGGCCCTGAATATCGCTCAGACAGATAATTTTACCCTAGGTCTCTGGGCGCTTGTAAATGATGCTATAAAAGATGCAACTTTTCCAGGGCTAAATCGCCCTCAGGCGGAGCTTGTGGTATCTCAGGAGGAGTGCCTATCAGAGAAGGCCTCCTCAGAAAAAGATCTTCTTAACTCAAAAATTGATAAATGTGGAAACTCTGATGATGGACTGAATTTTAACAAAAAGCACTCAGATAGGGGAATTGCCCATTACCTTAATGAGAATTGGACCTCTTGCGAATCTCCCGCTTCACCTATAGTCACCACTTCGGGAGGTGCTACTCATAGGGACACACGGCTAAGCGAGTTAGAGTTTGAGATTAAGCTTCAGAGGCTGAGTCTCTTAAGATATTTCTAGTTTAGATAATGATTAATGTGGTTCCTATCCTAAATAGTAAAATTTAAGATAAGATACAAAGCAATGCCTGTTTATTAAAGCGTTAAAGCTTGCTTTAATAAGTATTCATAGGTATTAATTGATATCCAAACTTCGTAATATGATAGTAATGCTTCTAATATTGATTTTAACAGTGATAAATTGTTTTAAACATAGGTTTTGCTTTCCCAAAGTTGTAGATATTATCCTAACCTTGCACAAAAACTTAAAAATTATGGTTAAAACTGCCATTGTTCCATTGACTGCAGCTTGCAGTTTGATTGCAAATTTAAGATTAATGCTCAGATTAAAAAGTATTTTACCTTTGAGTCAATACAGGGCTCTGGGCAGCCCCAGAGCGGCTTGTGGCCCTTTCTTTTGTTTTGCAAACAATGCCTAAAAAAGTTTTTCCCTGTGTTCAAGAAAATTTCTTTTTAACAGTGTTACAGATCTATTCAGATGTTTAAAATAATGCTTAAATTCAAAGATTTTTGCTTCTAGTAAACTGGTAATCACTAGAAATTTTTGCCTCTACGTATGGCTAATATAGCTTTACATTATGTAAGAAAAATGTTTATTGTTTCTGCTTCTTTACAAGAAGCCAAAAGTTTTAATCTTTCAGTATATATTGTTTCCTAAGTGGAAAGTATTTTATTAACTAATGCTTCTCAAGGGAAGTTTACCTTAAATCCTTGCTTGTCATTTTTCCAGTTTAGACTAGCTTCTAGCCTTTTAACTTTATGGCAATAGTACATCAGAGACTGTATATTCAGACTTAGTAAAATTAGTCATTTAATAGAGTCATAATGATTTTTCACTCTTCTTCAGTGTGACCAGCCATTCTAACTCAATCTTAGACTGGTCTAATATTCAGTTCAATTATTAGAGATTCCTATATTCTAAATTACCTAGCAAAGTTAATTCAGAGCATTTCCCCCAAGGTCACCAAAGGCTCATCTTGCCTTCACCTTATTTGTCCTAAACTTTTTGCAAACTGACATTAAAGGTCAGTCTGCAGCGGAAAGCCACTGGCACTCAGTTACTTCTAATTCTTATGCATTGGTAAAATGGAAGGACGCCCTGACTAATGAATGGAAGGGTCCGGATCCAGTTCTAATCTGGGGAAGAGGCTCGGTTTGTGTTTTTTCAAGAGATGAAGATGGAGCACGGTGGCTACCAGAGAGATTAATTCGTCAGGTAAACACAGATTCTGTCTCTTCTCGTAAGTATCATTCTAAAGACTAAAATTCCTCTTGTGCTTAAAATTCAGCTGGGAGTGGAACCTCCCAGAAACGCTGTTTTCCTCTGAGCCAAATCCCCTACAGGAAGCCAAAAATTAGCTTTAGCTTTACAATTTGCATCTAAATAAAGTACCTTGACTTCTCCAAACAGAAAATTTACAGTGCTACTCTCTCATTGTTTAGATTTCTTTCTTTTCTCAAGCAGGTCAATCTACATTCTCCAGTTCTCCTCCCCCCCTAGAGCAAACAGGTGGTACTGCTAATCTCCCTTCCAAGGACATCCCAGCATGTGGCTTTCAGTCTAAGATAAGATTTAGATTTACCAGGAGAGCTAGGGAAGTAGAAATTTCATATATTTACAGAGATTAGTTCTTATTTTGATAGAGATGGGCTTAGTCCCTTAGCTGGCCTCTGGCTTTTCACCCTTGCTGTTACTGCAAGGTGTCCTTAGTTCCTCAGGCTATTGGGAATAACAGAGATGAAGAGGAAAGACTTTCAGCTCCTATTTTAACCAAAATTAATGGTGTTAATACTGACATAATTCTTGTCTAGGCCTTGCTAAATCTGAGGTTGACAAGTCTCATATAGAGACCGCGCATAACTCAGAACTGCGATACTGATTCATAATCATATGAATACAGTATGGGTACCGCTTGGCGCAGGAGATTACTGCAGAGGGAAGGTCCAGCTTGACCGTTTCTGAGTTCCCTGTGCGACACACCTGATTTGAAAGAGGTTGGTATCCAATTCCAGCTAAAAACCAAAAATACCTAAGGCTGTGCCTCCCCTCCCCAAAAGATACCAAGAGCCACAGATGTGAGTTGTTATAATGCTCACGGGAGGAATCAGGTCAATGTCCACCCAAGTCAAGGTTAAAGGCCCACTCATCTATGGATGAAAAAAAAAATCATTTGATCACCTCTGTTAAGCATTGCCTATTTAAACTTAATTAATAGGGGGGAGAGAGGTTGGAGACCTTACTGTCGAAAGGGCAAGCCCTTCACTGCCTCCCACCCAAATAAAAAAAAAAAGCCAACTGGCCTTGTACTAGGAGCCAGCCAGTCTTACCCCCTTCTCCCTGTTTCCCTGCCTGCCATCCAAAATTGCGGAGGATTATCAACTCAGTGTTATTCTAAATTTGTTTAGTGAAACTCAGCCAGGGTTCCAACGCCCTACTTAAAATGCAAACAGGTAGCTACCTATTCAGCACTAATTAGCATTATAAAGTCAGAGCCTATTCTGTTAGTGGTTTACTAGGATAATAAAGACAGTCTTAGCCAAATACAGTTTACCATTAGAAAAGTTAGGGAATCCCACGGAAACAGGTTTTTTCTTTAGCCCTAAGAACTCAGGCAGAACTATTGAACATAAATAATTTTTCTGCCTCAGGCCAGCCCTTTTTTTTGTTTGTTTGTTTGTTTTGTTAACTAATGGGAGGAGATGTGGCCTCCCTTCCCCCAGCCTGGAACCTGCTTGCTCAAGGGTGGAGCTACCTGCTCATTCGTCCTGCCACGCCTACTGCCGGAACCTGCCTTTGCTGCCTGGAGGCACACACGTGTTCGTCCTGCTACTGGACCCTGAGTTACTTGGCGGGAAGTTGGGTTCCCTCCCCCTTCCTTTATAACTGAGTGTCTGAAAATAGTAAAATTGAGCTTTGATCAGAATGTTGTCTTAGCTCCGTTCTTTCTTCCGCCCCGTCTAGATTCCTCTCTTTTCAGATCGAACTGCCATTCTCAGTTGAACCGTTCGTGTTGTGGACTGCGGGCAGGCCGCAACAGTAGCTAAATGCAAATTAGACATTAATGGTGTGTTAACTTTAAACTAACAAATTGACAGAAAATTTTTAAAAATTGGAATATTCAATAATGACAATGAAATGAGAGATTGACGCTTTCATGCTCTGGCTGGCATGTTATTGGTACAAGCTTCCTCAGTATATATAGGAAAGATCTTTATGTTCTCTTGGAAGCAGAAGGCACAGTTTTAAGTATGTCAATAAGTGAACGGCTGCACACAGAACGAGACATGAATGTCTTTCCCAGCTTCATTAAGACATGCAGAGATGACAAACTGCTTAATTCCCACAAAAGAGGCTGTTTAAGTAATTTCAACATAACTATAGACTGGAATATGCTGCAAGCCTTATATAATAAATTCTGCTTAATGAGATGGAAACTTTATAATATGTAGTTACATGTAAAAAGCTAGGAAGCAGACTACACATCTGGGCCTGTGAGTGCATGTGTTACACATGCGTGTTTGGTTGTGTGTGTGTTGAGGGAAAATGTGAATGGTGGTTATCACTGGACCACAGGATCATGGGGAACCCTCCCCTCTTAGAAACAGAATGATAGATCCCCAGAACACTAAAAATAGAACCCTCGTGTGGTCCTACTGCCCTAACCATGAGCATGCTAGAAAGAATCTATGCCTGAATTTCAGAGAGACATTTGTACCTCCACATTTGCTGCAGCTGTATTCACAGTAGTGGCTATATAGACTGCCTAGAAGCCCACCAAACAATCAAAGGATAAAGTCGGTGGGATATACACACAATGCACATTTACCCGGCCACATAGAACAAACGTCACTGTGGAAAAATGGGGGAACATAGAGATCATCATGCTCAGAGAAATAAGCTCCACCCAAAAGGACAAAAGTCGCATGCCATCCTGTGTGCAGAATCTAGATTTTAAAAGGGAGATTGTTGGGCAGGCAGGAGGCCCACCAGGAAGGAGACAAAGGACAAGAGGGAAACTGAACGAAATCAGTGTTTGTCGTGCACACATATGAGTAAATCTCAAGGAACCCTATTGTTATCTATAAGGAGTAATTTTATTTGGGGGCTGGGGAGACAGCTTAGTCAAGAAAGAACTTGCTGTGCAAGCGTGAGGACCTGAGTTTGATCCCTAGCCCCCACATTTAAAAAGTCCTGAGCACAGCGTCCCTCACCTGCAATCACAGCTCTCAGGAAATGAAGATAGGAAGATTTCTGGGACTCACTGACTTGTCTGTACAGTCAAAGTGGAAAGCTTGAGGTTTACTGAGTGTGGTGGTTAGGATGAAAATGGTTGCCATAGACTCACAGGGAGGGACATTATTGGAGGCATGGCCTTGTTGGAGAAGGTGTGGCCTTGTTGGAAGAGGTGTGGCCTCATTGGAGGAGGTGTGTCACTGGGGGTGATCTTTGAGTTTTCAGAAGCCCAAGCCAGGCCCAGTGTCATTCTCTCTTTCTGCTTTCCACCCATCTGAATGTAGAACTCTCAGCTGCCGCTCCATCACCACGTCTGTCTGCACACTGCTATGTTTCCTGCCATGACAAATAATGGACTAAAACTCTTAACTGGAAGCCATCCCCAATTAAACGTTTTCATTCACAAGGGTTGCCATGGTCATGGTGCATCCTCACTGCACCAGAAACACTAACCAAGACAGTGAGAGACCCTGCTATAAAAATTAGGTGGAGTGCTGGGCATGGAGGGATCCATCTTTAATTCCAGCACTTAGAAGGCAGAGGCAGGCAGATCTCTGTGAGTTCAAGGCCAGCCTGATCTACAAAGTGAGTTTCCGGACAACCAGAACTACACCATAAGACCCTGTCTCAAAATCAAGATCAAGATCAAAATCAAAATCAAAATCACACACATGCACATGCACATACACACAAAACCAAAAACCAAACCAAACCAAAACAAAACAAAAACCCCCAAACCAAAAAAACCCCAAACCCACAGTTAGGTGGTAGAGAGTGAGTGAGGAAGTACCTCATGTTAACCTCTGGCTTCCACAAGCAAGTGCATGCACATGTACCAGCATGCATATGCTAACACATACACATGCACACACATGATTTTCTTTTAATTTCTATACACATGTATTTCTCTCATAATATGAGATGAAGAAAACCAAATGTTTTTATCTTATAATTATCTCCAGAGATAACCTTCTCTTTGTGGCATGCACAGGCCCTTCGTAGGCTGATTGCTAATACCTTCCCATTTCTGCCTTCCTTGACTGTGTGTCACCTGCTCAAGGTTGCTATAGCAACACTGAATTTCTTGGCCTTCTGTGAACTGGTTCCCGGGCTCTGTAAGTCTATGTGTATATTCATGCTGTTCCTTCTGGCTTAAGTCCCAGGAGAGCCCCACCAGTCAATCAAACTCAGACCTCTAGGGCAGGCAGGGAGCTTGTGGGGCTCTCCCCACCCGACCCAGCAAGCTCAGCAGAATACGTCACTCTGTTGCCCAGCTTAGTACATTCGCTTCACCACATCATGACTACATTTCCATGCTGCTGGTACTCCAGGCCTTCATTTTCTCCCCTGTACTATGAGCTCTTGAAAGTGGGTCAGAATCCCACAGATGAGCCAGCACCTAGCCTACATAGGAGGTAGGAGGGAATCCGGCCCATGTGAAGCCTAACGAGAAAGAGGCTACCTGGGCTCCCTTCCAGGAAGGCCAACAGTGAATGAGAGACCCAAGATAAGAATCAAATCTGACCTGCTCTGATGAGCTCATTTATAATTGCATGTGATTATGTATTGATTTGTGTTGATGGAAATGAAATCAATTCACTCTGAGTTTGGTTCTAGTTGCCTGCTGGAGGATTTTTCCAGTGTGAGGAGAGCTGTTTTGGCGACTTTGAATGCCGGACAGATAATTGGCATGTTAAGTGGTTAACTCTTGTTTCCGGACCTGCTGGTCGTGTTTCAAAACAGTCTCACCTTTTTACAAAATCCCATCCTGGAGTTGCCTGGAATCATTTGTTGTGAGTCTTTGAAGATAATTAGCAACAGTTGGAGAAGCAGGTGCTGTGTCTACACATAGCTTTCCCTAAAAGGCAGGGAATCAACTAGAAAAAGAGTCATGTCCTGGGGATCACGTCTCAGGTGTCCAAACTCTGTTTGTTTTTGTCTCTTAGTAAGGATAAAAGAAAGAGCCTTCTGTGAGCTTGACTGACAACAGTTCCTGTGTGTCTGACATTGGTGGTGCCAATGGCGAAGCAGAGGACTTAACTGATGAGCAGAGTCACTATGCCATCCATAACTAGATGTGGCTAGAGCAGGTCTAAGAAGAGAACTGCCAAAGAAAGTCACAGTTGAGTCTGGTCTGGCCTGGTAGTGCCTGCCTGCAATTTCAGAACCTGGAAGGCAAAGATAGGATGATTAGGAATTCAAGGTTCTCCTTGGTTACAGGAAGAACTCAAGAGATAAACACTCCAACGCAAGTGTCCTGCTGTAGCAGTAGAGCAAGGTGCTTAGTGGGCGGGGCCTTCTGCCTCCTAGGAGGCAGTCTTTCACTGGCCATGGAGAGGTTAATGAGAATCTAGGAGGTGGGGTTTTAGACTTTAGATCCCGCCCCGTACTCCTAAAGAAAGCCTAAGTAGGGGCTGAGAGATGGCTCAAGGGTTAAGCACTCTTGCTGTTCCTGTAGAGGAGTTGGTCCCTTGGTACCAGAAGTCTCATGGTGGCTCAAAACTGTACATAACTCCTGTCTAGGGGGTCTACTCAGTGCCTTCTTCTGGCCTTCACAGGCTTCGCACACCCATGTATTGCACTCACACACATGCAGGCAAAACACTCATACACATACAAATAAAAATAAATGATTTTACAGAGAAAGAGAGAGAGAGAGAGAGAGAGAGAGAGAGAGAGAGAGAGAGAGAGAGAGAGAGAGAGAGGAAGAGAGAGAGAGAGAGAGAAAAAGGAAAAAAGAAAGAAATCCAAATTCACCTGCTCCCACAGACGGAGCAGAGGGCAGGGATGGGTATACAGAACCTAGTTTTCCACAGGAAGCAGAATGTGGAGGAGAGACAAGTGGGTGGACAAGCTGGCCTTGAGCTAAGCACTAGACCTTGAGTAATTCATAAGCTGGAGGTGCAGAATACTGCCTGATAAGATACGAGGCTTGGACACAATCACTGTTTATTGTGCACAGAATCTTCCTCTTCTTCGTTTTTGCAGAGGAAATCTTACACTGAATCCTGCCTTACCCATGCAAGGAGATGGCAAAAATGACTCTTCCTCCTTGATACAAAGTAGGGGGAATTGGAATGTGTCTTCTGGCCTTCCCTCACTCCCTTTGCTTTCAACGCTCTCATACACAGGCATCAGTTCCTGCAGCCTTGGCCCTTGGCCTCCCCTCAGCTGCCACAGGCTCCTTTCCCCCCCTTATCACTCTGACCTTGTCTTGTTTCTCCCCATCCTCTGTATCCAATAGAAACATTCCGGCTTCTCATTCTGTCCCAACTCTGTTCCAGTTTGTACCCCAACACCATCACACCATTAACTGTGTAAGAGTCCCAGGGAGAACAGAGTCATGGGATTTTTGTTTGCTTTTTTGTTTTCCTTTTCAGGTCTGCCTATTTATTGAGAAAGCGTGTTGCTATATATGCAGGCTGGCCTCAAACTCATAATCCTCCTACCTTGGCTTTTCAAGTGCTGGCATTACAGCGCACCGCCGTGCTCTGCCTAGTGTCTTCTGTTTAAAGTATATGGGGATTTAAGAGACACTTAGGGGAGTGCCCTCATGATTTCACTCCTCACTAGGGGGTCCCCATTCCTAAAACTCCTTCACTGACTTGCACTTTAACTAAAACCATTAAAGACAGGTGGCATCTGATGGAACCAACTAACACCCTTGATTTCTATGTGGGTTTCTTCTTCACTGACAGGTATTGAAGAAAGGTGAGCTCTCTCTCTCTCTCTCTCTCTCTCTCTCTCTCTCTCTCTCTCTGTGTGTGTGTGTGTGTTTGTGTGTGCTTGTATTTTTGTATATGTACCTGCATGTATGCCCTACATGTGTGCACGTGCCCCTCTCTGTGTGTACATGTGTGATAAGTCCATGTCGACATAGCTTCCTGTTGCCTACAGAGACAGCTGGAACCGTGACCCAGTTCTGCCTAATCCTCAGACAGTGCACTTGATGGTAATGTGTGTGTGTGTGTGTGTGGTCTTTTCCTTTTCCTAAATCAGGTTATTGGAACCATTTCATGCTCTAATAGCAGATGCATAGAAAGTTGGCCAGGCTCTCCTGGGGACTACCTAAGGGAACCTTTCCACACGAGTTGCCCAGTAGGATCCCTCCGTCTTTCTGTGGGCTCTGGGCCTTCCCTGAGTTGGGAGGTGCCCCTGAGGCAAGCAGGTCCTAACTGGGGTCTTGGGGATATTATCTGAGTATAGACGGGGCTCGGAGCCTTGAAGTTGTAGGGTTTATGACTGCTCTCCACACTAACACACGTCCTTGGGGACCAAGGCTGGCTCTCAAACACGGCCAGCACGGGGTTAAGTTCTTCTATGGTTATACATGAGCGAGCAACACGTGCTCCGAGCTCCGCTGAGGCTTCAGAATGATGCTGTTTTCCCAATCAGCACACTCAGACTTCTTGTCTTTGATATGTATAGATCCATTTCCTCATGTGCTGTTGACCCACTAGTGCCATAGCCCCTGCTGCCAATACCCATGCCCTACACACACACACACACACACACACACACACACACACACACACGCATATGCACCCACCTCTCAATAGCAGCTCTCGACAATTCCACCATTCCACAGATTGTGCCCTTTATTCAATGTTTGCCAACAAACATTGGATGCCATAAACCAACCACACATTTTCTTTTTAAATTTGATTTGTCCACATGGCCAAACTTGGATGATAGAGAAAAATTTAAGATATAGAAGGGTGTGTGTGCCTGTGCGTTCATTGTACATGTACTTTTATATATGTGCCTGTGTGTATGTTCTATGTGTGTGCCTCTCTCTCTCTCTCTCTCTCTGCCTGTATGTGTACATGTGGACATGTGTGTGTGCACACATGCATCATTGTGGATGTACTTTTGTAAATGTGCCTGTGTATACCTTATGCATGCATGCGTGTGTGTGTGTGTGTGTGTGTGTGTGTGTGTGAGAGAGAGAGAGAGAGAGAGAGAGAGAGAGAGAGAGAGAGAGAGAGAGAAAGGGCCATGTTGATATAACTCCCCACTGCCTAAAGAACCAGCAGGAATTAGAATTATGAAGCAGTTCTATCTCCTAAGACAATGCTCCTGATGTAAATTGCACCCCATCAGCTCACTTTCTCTCTTCTAAAACTCAGACTTTGCTTTGGGTGAAAGAGACATAGAGAGGATGTCAGACTTGGTCAGAAGACCTTGTTCTGATTTGAAACTGTTGGGGGGCGGGGCATAGAAATTCCATGGTGAGGTGGCTAATGGTTTGGACCTGCAGGTGAGTTCTCATAGCGCTGATTTCTGTGGCTCAGGACAGGTTATTTGATACCTCTTTGTCTCAGTCTCTTTATGAGCCTGGTAGGGATGAAATACTAACCCCTGACTCATGGGGCCCTTATGAGAGCTGGTGTTAGTTCATGTGTGTACTACTCACAGTAAACTCTACTACCTAAGCATTTGATATTTATTATTATTAGACATGAGACCAGGATTCTACTCTCCCCAGTTACTGCTTTGTTCCATGCCATTACTGACTCTGACCTGGGTCACTACACAACTTGTAACTTATCTTCTCATTTTTTCGCCTGATGCTGTACCTTATCTGCTCATCTTAGAGGAAAGGAAACCCTATAGATGAGGCTTTAAAAGCCCCCCACCCCTCTCTGGCCCCTGGATGCTCTCAGCTTCCTCCTTTTTCCCATTCTGCCTTGCTTTATCAACTTCATTGCTGTTCCTCTGATAGGAAGCCTCTGTATAGAGTTCCAGATTGTTCTCTCTTCAACTCTACTTGTGTTTTACACTTACTGGATGTGAGAATAGGAGAATAATCCTATGGTAATCTCCCCAGGACAGACTTCACACTCTGTGCAATGCTTCTAATTCCTAGGGCACTTCCATTCTAGGAATCCCACCTCGAAACAACGGCTGCTTGCTCTACTGTACTGAGCCTATCCCATAGCAAGTGTGAACACTGAACACTCAAAGTACCATGTCTAGGAAGCTGGAGAGGGATCTCCAGGTTTGTCTCCTTCCCAGCACCCTGCATGTCATCAAGTCCTGATGTGTCAATTGGGCAATGCAAAGATAGGAGCCTGGGTCCTAGGAGAGGCTTCCTAGGGCTACATGTGTGATATAATTACTTCTGTATTACACATGGGATGAAGACCCATTGATCACCGGGAACAGGAGGGAGCATTATGATCCCTGCTCCCTACAATTCTAGATGGACCTTTCAGCCTTAAGCATATGAATCACCTAAATGAGTTTTAAAATATAAACCTGTAGGTAAATACTAGCCTTAACTATACACCAGATATGGTTGTAGTTTGGATATAGATTAGACATACCCATATTCATAGACATGGCCACATGGAGGCTCCCTGCTCCTTATCCTCACATTTCGTGGATCAATTCAATAGTGTTCTACTCGTACACACATCTACTCAGAGTCCCACTGTTGTGGATTGAGATTACTCTTGTGAGACTTGGATCCTGACTCATCCGACAGGACTTGGAGAGTCCACACTAGAAGATGACCCATCAGAAGAGAGTGGATCCTGTAAGAACAGAAGCAATATGGGTGAGAGGAAGGCAGACATATTTTATAAGAATGAAAACTGAATCTCGTGTCATTCATCATGCCCGGGACCCTTGGAAGGGACTTTGGTGGTCTTGTGAACATTTGGTTTGATTCTGTGCATATGAATGAGTACCTGGTTATGGTCCTTAAGTTTCTGTTGTTATGACAACTACCATGACCAAAGGCAACTTGGGAAGGAAAGGGTTTATTTAATCTTACAGTTTGTAGTTTACCATCTAAGGAAGTTGAAGAAGGAACTCGGAGGCAGGAACTGAAGCAGAGGGCTTGGAAGAGTGCTGCTTACTTGCTTGCTCTGTGCGGCTTGCTTAGCCTGCTTTCTTATAGTGCCCGGGATCACCAGTCCAGGAATGGCACTGCTCACAATGAGTTGGGCCCTCCCGTATCAATTATCAATCAAGAAAATGCACCACAGGCTTGCTAACAGGCCAATGTGGTAGGGTCATTTTCTGGACTGAAGTTCCCTCTTGCAAAATGACTCTTAACTTGTGTCAAGTCGACATTGAATTAGCCAGCACAATGAATAATTGTGGATTCTGGAGTCAGGGTGCATAAATTAGAATAAATTCCTCTAAGCTGTGATTGTGTTTAAGGCTAATTATCCTCAATTGTTTCTGACCCCCGTGCTTTACTCACCAACACTTTTGCTGGTCTACTCGACTTGGAGTCCTTGTCTGATCTAGACACCATCTTTTCTTGTCAATGGTGGCACTCCAAAACTTCCCCACTCCAGAATGACTCACAGGTGGGTGACTACAAGAATTCACAATTATTCCTGAAGACCTTGCATTATGTTCACCTTCCCCAGTGTAGAGCTAAGTGTCTTATGAAATGCAGTTCACAGGAGTAGAAGTCCTGCTGTAAGATGGGAAGACTGAATATGCAATGCATTTTTATGCTTGGGAAGGGGGCAAGGAGTAAGTCTGTTAGCCCAAGAGACCACCAGTCAGTCGGATACTAAAGTGCCACACTGGAGCTGGTACTGGAAGCGCCTCAGTTCCCATGTTCAGCTCACCCAGGCACGTGCTTCCTGCTTGGCAGCCTCTGTAACCTGAATAAGGAAGAGGGAGGGGCAAAGCTTCAAGAACAGCCTTTGAGTCCACCGCCTGAGGAAGGCTAGGGACTCACCCGATCTCAGCGGCTAACAGCTTTTTTTTTTTTCTTTTTCAAATAACAAACAGGTCTCGGACATTTACACTCTGCATGTGGGTTTCCATCACAATAGCTGCCCTGCTTTTAGAGATCTATGAACAATTTGATAGTGGAGATAAAGAGAGAACCCTTTGAAAGAGGACACCCCTGAAATACCATCTCTGTCAAATGGGTACGTTCTTCCCACCCCACCCCGCCCTGCTCTCACACATAATCTCTCTGAGAAATAGGATAGTGACTTCAAATGACCATTTCTGCACCTTTGGATAATGAATTTAAAGACATGTCTGAAGAGTTCTTGGGCAAGCAGGCTTGCCCAGCAGCTGGGCAACATGCCACGGGCTTGGCAGTGAGCAGAGAAGAGGGGGGCATATGTGTGCAGTAGTGTGAGGAGAACCACCCTGAGCCAACATGCCGCCTCTCAGGGGAAAACAAGCTTTTGAGAAGCTGAGTGGGTAGGGAGGAGTCAGAGGCCAACTAGCTAATTTCTAAACTGGAAAGAGAAGCAAGTCCAACAGACCCTCTGGAACGAATGCCCCAGATTTGAATCAATGTTTCTCTCATTCTCCTCTACTTACTTCCTTTTGAGGAGACGGGAGGGCAAGAATGTGAATGGATTACACTTCCAACAGTTCTGAGTACGTGACTGGGAAACTTCTCCCAAGAACCACTGTATCGGTTTGCAGTGACCTTAACCTTCAGCTAGCTCTTGCTCCTTCAGACACGGATAATAAGCAGGTCTTCTGCGTCACAGCTGTGCATGCACAAGGAACAGAGTGATAAGAGGCCAGCGTTTCAGGGGAATTGAAGGACAGACAGACTGAAGGGGTTGGAAACACAGACTGAGTACAGAAGCTGTCATGTGCAAAGCCATTTTGACCTGTGTTTTCTGCATCCTGGGTTACTAAAATGGACTGGCTGGGTTCTGATGAGAACTCCATCCTGGCTTGAAGGGAATTAGCTGCTTTATTCTGGTGCTCAAATGTAGAAAAGACAGAGAAGAGGGTGGTAGGGAGGAGGAGGGGACAATATGTCACTTCCTTGCTTCCTCTACTTTGGAGGACCCTGTTCCCATCCATGGGACACTGATTCCACCCGTGGGGCTTCATAGTATTCATTCTGTTGTGATTAATAAAAGAAGAATAAGAAAGCAAGAAGAGCAAAATTTCAGCTCTCAGCCAAGTTTTATAGAAAGCATAAACATATATATGTCCACACGCACCATGCCATGCATAACTACATGTGCACACACATAGGCAGCAAAGTACTCAATGAGATAGACCCCCACCCAGGGTTGGGAGGGGGATCCCGAGATGGTGTTCAAATCTACTTGGTGAACTATGGTTTTTATGTTTGAGAGGAGACTTCCCTTCCTCCCTCTGAACTGACTGGTCTGAGTTATTGCAGGGGATTGGATAATCCAGACAAAAACAGGGAAGATGATTGGTTCCTGCCACAATAGCCCTTCAGTGGATAGCTTGAGTGTCCAACCACACAGTTTCTCTCTCTCTCTCTCTCTTTCTCTCTCTCTCTCTCTCTCTCTCTCTCTCTCTCTCTGTTGCTGTTGTTGCTGTTTGTCTTGTTTCCTCTCATGGTTTAATTGCTTACCAACAGTCCTACCTCTTCTGATACCTGCACATTAAGGAGTAAAATTCCTGTACGTGAGTTGTGGGGGAAATAGATATTCAGGGGCAATGGTCTCCCTGTAGATCAAAAGTATGGGGAGGAGGCTGCCATTAACTGGGCAGTAGGTACAGGAGAAGACACTGAAGGGACTGCCAGCTGTAAGGGCACAGTGCAGGGGGGGCTTGAAAGGGGGAAAAACATCTCCACAGAAGATCAGGTCATTAAAGAAAGAAAACATTTGGTGATGCCATTCCTTCTAGAAGATTCTCTTCAGAGGGCTGAAGGCAGAAATCCTTCCTGTACTAAAGCTGACCTGTTCCTGGATCCCAACCCTGTGAGGTTTTGGTCAGGGTCAGAACCAGTACACAGCCCCCAGCAACCATGACAAGGGTTTGCTTCCCTGATCTCTGAGTGTAAAGCCCACTTCCATCTCCTGAGGTCTTCTGTTCTGCCGCAGTTCCTTGCCTCATGCTCCAAACCACATTCCTTCCACACCTTAAAAAAGGTCTTGCCTTTAAATTCCTGAGTTTCCATTTCCTCTTGTACATTGGGTGGTGAGGAGGATAATTACGGTTAAGCTCTTCAAAGCTGGCTGAGTTGAGCTTGGCTCTAGCCTGAGGGACTCTATGACCCACTGTTAACTCCCATGCATACTCTCGCTCCATGCCCTCACCTCTGGGTTTTGACTGATTTCCTTACAAGCCCATAGGTGGAAGTAGAACAGATTCATATTTTAACATGGGTCTTCGCTCCAATAGGGCCACCAAAAATTGTAGCTTTGAAAAAAGTGGTGTTTTATTTCACATTTAATAAAATGTTATTTTTATTAAGAAATGATTTGCTCTGTTAGGTTTTTACATAACAATACTATGATTAGAAAAATACTGATGAGATGTGAAACATCAAAATTTGACAATAAGATAAGTTTATTTAAACTTTGGTAAAGCAGAAAAATATGCCTACCATGATTTTAAATTATTACTACAGACAATTCACAAGCAGTTGATCTAATTCTAGAAGTAGGTCAAAATGTTCCTTCACAGAAGAAAGTGTCACATAATATAAATGGGATAATTATCAGATAATTATGGGAAAATTAGAAAATATTAATTATAGTGCTTTTGAGACAATCTGCACTTGGAAATGTTAAATTGTAGAATGATGTCTTAGGTTTTTTTTTTTTTTTTTTTTTTTGCCGCAATGTTCAAAAGCTTAAAGTTGAGCTCTCTGTCACTGTGGAGTGTGATGGAGAGCCCTTCTCCCTTTGCCCCCTATGCTACAGTACAAGGGGCCTTGACAGTGTGACGGTCAGCCTAACCCTCAGCCTGGTGGGATGCTTCAACCACAACTCAACATGGAGGTCCCTGGATGCAAAGGACCTACATCTTTATGTCTATGTCTGTGGTGGGGGTGTGGTTAGAGGTTGAGGGTTAGGGGATGGCTCTCTCTCTCTCTCTCTCTCTCTCTCTCTCTCTCTCTGTGTGTGTGTGTGTGTGTGTGTAGAAGAATGGATCTGAGGACACCCTCTTGAGCTGTTGGTTTTCAGAGCTAACCTTTGGACCTCTTCTTAGTCCTGTCTTTTTGCCTGACCAGCCTCCTTCCCAGTCTCCCTTCCCCATTCTTTTTGTCAGTTTTCCAAGGGAGACCTCAGGATGAAGCATTTTTACAGTAAACCTGTCCCTAGATCACTTCAGGAGAGCCTCGCTTTTGACAGTCGTGCTATGAGACTTAAGACAAACTATAAATTTGTGTTAAAAAACTATTCGTGTGTGTGTGTGTGTGTGTGTGTGTTGTGTGCACATATATAAGCATGCATGTGTACATCAACATTGAGTGTCTTCTTCAGTCACTCTCCATTTTTACTTTACTACACGAACCTAGTTGTTTATTTACTTTAGTTGTGTGTTTGTTGTCTATACATGTGTGCCTGGGAATGTGAGTGCTATTAGAAAGTCAGAAGACAATTTGTGTCTCCTCTCCTTCCACCATGTGGGTCCTGGGGATCAAACTCAGGTTGTCAGGTTTAGCAGCAAGGGTCTTCTCTAGATGAGTCATCTCACCAAACCATCTTTCCCTTATTTTTCAAGACAAATTTTCTTTTTCAATCTGGAGCTCGCTGACACCGCTGGCTAATGAGCTCTGCCATCCCCACGCTGGGATTGCTGGCTTGTGCAACCATACCCAAATCTTTTGTGGTAGTGACTGAATTTCCTTTCTCCTGCTCCTGTGGCAAGCTCTTTGCCAAAAGAGGTCTCTCCCTAGACCAGAAACTATTTCTTTATTTGTAAAACTGAGAAAGAAGTAGGGATGGAGATCATATAGGTGGGACACTGGGCAGTTGTAGATGTGAGTTGTTTTTATTGGGTGTTTCTCCAGGGTTCTTGCATCACTCACCCCTGCGGGGGTAGCCTCCACATCTGGAGTATGGTGTTGTAGAAGACTGTTGGAGCTTCATGGAGGAGTACGTTGTTGTGTTGCCCTGGGACTGAGCTGAGGGTTCTTTTAACACAAATGGATCCATGGAATTCCACTGTGAGCTTTTGAAAACTCTAAGCACAAAGTTGGACTACAAGACCCTGAGTCAAGGTGTGGGTGCCAGGAGAGGATTGGGTGTTGGACTTTAATTACTCCGAGTTGTCTCCTGTCCATGAAATTCTCCTGTTGAGTTTTAACCCTGACAAAAGGGACCCTGCTTCATCCAGGTCTTTTACTGAGCTTTGGAGCCTGTGAGTTGGTGAAAGGCTATCGGGGCTGAGGTTTCCCTGGGGAGAAGGGGGCATTGGGGGTGGGATGAAGTGAGGCCAGAATGAGAATCAAATGACTTCCGATTCAGGAACCTTATCAGAATTTCTCATCGTGTGCACTGTATCTGCTAGTGAAATCCAAGTGACTCATTTCCTCTCTGAAGCTGGGGTCCTGGGGATTTAATGCTCTAAGATGAATTCTCTGCCCACCCCCTTCTATGTACTCTGCCATCTTTCTTCCACTCACTTCATCCTTTCTGCATGTGGAGTGTCAGCCTGTGATTCTCTTATGCCCTGAGCATCTATCCCCAAGGGCCTTTCAACATCTGCTGTGGATTGCTACCTCAGCTCCTAAAGAGTCTCCTTTTGCTGCCCACTATAAATACAGAGGGGCTAAATGGCCATTTGAAATGAGTCAGAGCTGGCCCAGTGGAACCATGCACACTGGGCAGACTTGAGGGTGCTCCAGAAGGAGGCTGGACTGGGCAGGTAATGGAAAATGACTAGAAGGCAGTAACCCTGAGGGTAGAAAGCCACCTACAGAGAGTGCTGCCTTGCATGACATTTAAGGCACAGAGCTGGGAGGACACATCGGGTATTCTGTGCCTTAAATGTCATGGGCTAAGAAAAGCAGCCCTTGTTCTCCTTGGGGAGAGCAGGAAAAAGAACCAGAGAGGACACCATGTGAGGAAGTGTTCTACTGTAAGCAGGTAGCTTTCTTCCTGGAAGAGAGACCCCTGCTTTAGATATGGGGTCTGAGGTGTAGCTCAGAGGTAGAATACTTGCCTAGCACACCTGAGGCCATGGGTTCAATCCCTACCACTCCAAAAGGAAAAAGTATCAAATGCTTAAATGATCTCGTTAGAGTCAGGCACAGTGGTGCACAGTCTCTAATCTCAGCACTTGTGAGAGTGATACAGGCGTCTTGGGAGTTCTAGGTTAGTCTGGACAACATAGACCCTTCTCAAAGCAAAGAACAAAAAAGAACTGGAGATAGAATGTAGTGGTCCAGTGCTTGCCTGGGATCCACGGGTTCAATGCCCAGTGTAGTAGTTACCTGTTTGTCACACTGGCAGAATAGCTCACAGCTTTGGCTCGTGGTTTAAGGGGACACAGTTTACCATGACAGGGAAGGCTTGGCAGTGGGGTCTCAAGCCTCCACAGCAAGAGCTTGTGGTGTGGCTTGTTGTATCTCAGAAGATCAAGAAACAGGAAAAGCTCAGGCCAGAAACGGAGTCAAAGGGTATGCATACCACCAGAGACCACCCTCCAGTGACCCATTCTTCTAACGAGGCATCTCCTAGAGCTTCCACAGACTCCTAGACGACCGCCACCAGCTGAGAACCAAATGATTCAGACACATAAGACCATGTGGAGCATTCTATATCCACACCAGAATACCCAGTACTGCAATTAGAAAGGGAAAGAAAACCAGGTGTGGCGATGCATGCCTCTAGTGGAGAGCAGAAGAGAACAGAGCAGGGACTCCTGGAAGAAACTAGGTCCTAACAGGAGGTAGAGCATGGTGTGGAATGGGATCCTTCCACCTGAAGTTCTGAGGGGCTGACACGTCTACAGGGCGAGCTCTCAAAATACCTCCCACCTAAAGCAGGTTTCTGCTTCCTGAGAAAGGGCATGCCAGAAAAATCCATCATGGAGAGGAGAAAGTGCAGAGGAGCCCCAGGCAGGGAACGTTTGTTTGAGAGCAATGCTCATGGGCCCCCATCTGCCCAGCCTTTGACCCTAGTATTACAACCCCCCAGCAGAACTCTGTTTCCACCGTTCAGGAAGATTAAAGTCTTTAGTCTCAGGTCTCAATTGCTGAGGTACACATCACCTTGCCAGGGCCGGATTTAGGGCAAAGAAATGTCAATGAAAGCCCAATCTAAAAGGGGGGGGGGAGATTTTCCATTTCCTCGTAGGACATTAATAAAGGGTATGCTGTTGCCAGAGGACTGGAGGGCCTGTGCTAATTAGCTGTGTAAGGAAATCTGACGTTTCTAAACCTGCTGCTGGTGGAAGCCACATAACTCCGGCTGCCGCCATGTATACACAGCACACCCTGCACCTGTCAACTCTCCTTGTTTGCCCAAAGCATTAGCTGGCCTTTTCTTTGTCCGCACTAATCACCACTAATCCCCTCTATTGCACACGTAAAACCCCTCCCTGCCTCGCTTCCCTCGGCACCTATCTGTTCTTATTAAATCGTGTTTTTCGTGGAAGCACGACACATGGGGACACGGGGATGACTTTCTGCTTGCTAGACTTCCATGGAGGCACCACCCTGACAATGTTGAGTCTGCTCTCAGAATCCTACTTCTTCTCTCAGATGAAGATGCCTGGCCAGTTAACTCTCTATCTGGACAAAACCTTCTTAGCTATTAACCGGTGCATTAATGGACACCCCCATGTTGTCTTCAGTCTGAGGGACTGGTTAGTTTTATGAGGGGTGTGTGGCTGCCAAACAATAGTGTCTGGAAAAGGGCCACATTGTTTGCTTTCTGCCCAGGGCCAGAGGGAGCAGGAAGTTGACTCAGTGAAGTCAGCGTGGGTTCCATTAGATAATACGGTACAATACGGTACGGAGGCAGCACGTAGGTGGATTCTTCTTTGGCAAGTTATGAAGAATGCCTACACTCTACCCACCATGACGGCGACGTGGGCCTCAGAAATGCGAGAAGTGCATTTCTCTGTTCCAGCCTCAGCTCCAGTCACACTTATCTAAAGCTTCTGGTGGAAGGCCAAGGCTATTTTATGGATGCGTTGGGATGTTGTTTATGGGAACTCTTTGGAGATGAGCTGGTCTAAGTTCTGAGGTGTCAGTATGAGCTCAGATCCTCATCTCTCCATAATTCTCTTCATGTTGACTGCTGACTCCACAAGACTTCCTCTCAACCTCTCTGTGGGCTCAAGCAGCCCATCTCCGTTCTGATAGCTATTGGCTGTCACCGAAAGATGGCTTAGAGACATGGTCCAGGTTTCCTGTGACTCTTCCTTGGCCACCTTGTGATGGTCTTGTGTTGGGTTTACAGAAACCAGACAAGAGAAGGTGAATGGACCTCCTAGATGTTCCCCAAGGGTGACATAGTCATAGCTGCTGCTTCCTGGGAACTTACAGTTGTGTGGGAAGTCAGTAGGGACAATGGTGCCATCAAAAAGATGGGCTCAGGATTCCTGACAACATCTGAAGTAAATCTATACTAGTGTTCACATAATATGACTATATTATGTAGAAGATTTGGTAGGAAACAAGAACACTGTGTGCTTCAGCCCTAAGTTGACATCTACAAACTGTTAAAAACCAAACCAAACCAAACCAAACCAAACCAAACCAAACCAAACCAAACCAAACCAAACCAAACCAAACCAAACCATAGTGCACTCACTGGCCACCTGGATTTGTATTTTCTCATTACAACAGATTTATATTGGAGTGTGATGTCATTGAATGAAGACTTGGTAAGCTTCACTATGCTGCCCCATGGGTCTTCTAACTTCCTTTTGCAACTGGCATCCATTCATTGATATTGACACCAGCAGTAGACTTGGCTGCCCTTCCTCCTTTTTGCTAGCCCCTGCTTACTCCTAACCTTTGTCTACCCTGTTGCTCTTTCACAGGACTATTGCCCTCTTAGAACCCTACTTACTGCTTTCTCTAGTCCCTTTACATATCTCCACCTACCGTCAACTCTCAAGCACTTTCCTACCCCATGCATATGTGTCTGTCTGCCCCTTTCAGCCTGTCTAGTGAGAACAAAATCTCATTAGCTAGTCTTCATCTTTGCTCTGCTGTAGCCTACGAACTGTCAATGAGTTTGAGGTTTTTGTCAGGTACTTCATCCTATCTTAATGATCATTGGTCAACATATATGGGTCATTTCAGCATGATTCTGCCTAAGGACCTCCTCAGAAGAGTGAAAGGCATGTCAAACTTTTGGAGCTTTGGTCAGACCAGTACCCTGATTCCATCTTTCATGGGCTATGGTGGTTTGAATCTGAATGACCCTCACAAACTTATGTGTTGGCCCATAAGAAATGGCACTATTAGAAGGTGTGACTTTGTTGGAATAGGTGTGATCTTGATGGAGGAAGTATGTCACTGTGGGGTTATGGGGCAGGCTTTGAGGTCTCCCATGCTAGAGCTTTGCCCAGTGTGGTACACAGTCTCCTTTTGCTGTCCTCAGATCAAGATGTAGAGCTCTCAACTCCTCCAGCACCACATCTGCCTACATACCTCCTTGTTTCCAGCCCTGATGATAATCAACTAAACCTCTGAAACCATATGCCAGCTCCAGTTAAATGTTTTCCATTATAAGAATTTCTGTGGACACGGTGTCTTTTCACAGCAATAGAAATCCAAACTAAGATGCAAGCTGACTTAAAATTTGATCAATGTACCTTCAGCAAGTGTTCATTTCACTGGAAATAGATGCAACCAAACTGTACACTTTCATCACAGATGGTTGCACGTGATAGCATATTGAAACCAAGATAGTGTTCTAGGGTTTGAATAAAAGAATACAGCAGAAAATGTGAACATCAGAAAAGCAGAAGGAAGGTGACTGAATCACAACTGTGCCCCACATTTCAGTTATCTACTGTTGTCTCTCGAATTATGCCTGAAGTCCACTGCAAAGACAGGGACTCCACAGATCTTACGGGATAGAAGTGTGGGTACAATGCAGTGGACATGACTTGCACTTGCTCAGCAGTGTCTGGTACTTCATGTAGGTGGACATAGAACAGTTGGATATAAGACTCACCCAGGGGCTTCACTTGAATAACTGGCTCCTGGGCTGGATTGGCACCAAGGGTCCATTAGAGACCTCTGTACTGTCTCCCCAAGTAAATCGGAATCCCTTAACCATTCCAGTGAGAAAGATGAAGGTTGTCTGGCCCGTGTAGCCTGACCCTGCAAGTTGTGTAACGTTAGTCCCACTATATTGTATTGGTCAAAGAAGGCTCCGCATCATCCCAGAGCCACAGGAAGGAGAGAGATGGGTCCTACTTCTTAGTGGGAAGACCATTGAGCAGTGTGTCTTTATCATCAGAAGGTCCCATCAGAAATAAAATTTCTTTTCCTTAAGGGCCACCTGTATTTACCATTATGGAAGGCCACCACCCTCCATGCTGGCGATAGTTGTTGACAATAACATGCTTTTCAGCCTTCTACCTCAGGATCTCCATGGAGAGGACAGACAGGCTCCATCCCTGACTTCACTTGTCAAAGGCAGATCTACATTTGTGTGGACTCATCAGATTTTCTGAGGCTCTGATGGGACCTAGGGAATATAGCAGCATGTAAAGAAAGCGATTGCAAACCACATCAGGGCACGCCTGCCAAAATTACAAACGAAACCTCCCTGGGGTAGAGCTTTTGTATCTTGTGTCTGCCCCAATTTTTTTTTATAGAATCCCCCTTGTGAAATGTGTGCTGATCTTTGGTTTGGGGGAAATTTCAGTGTTATCTATGACCCTACATTTGCCCTCAAGTCTTTAAGATCTTTCTCTCCTTCTCTCTCTTTTGTCTGTTTCTCTCTCTTTGTGTTTATCTTTTCCTCGACTTCACTCTCTCCCCTATTCCCCCTCTCTCCCCTCTCTCTTCTGTCTGTCTGTCTGTCTGTCTGTCTGTCTGTCTGTCTCTCTCTCTCTCTCTCTCTCTGTTGGTAGGGATCAGTCTCAGGGTCTCATACATGTTAAGCAAGTAGTACTCTATCCCAGCCACACCTTAATACTACACGTCTCTTTTAAGTTTGAGGTATTTAGCACAGTGATACACAAGGGAACTTGGACACTCCAAATTCCTCAGGTCTTTCCAGAAAAAAAAAATCATCTTCTCAATCTACATGGAGTTCTCAATCAGTGTGGCTTTAGGAATACATCATATTTCTCTTACTGTGTAATTGGTATTGTATTGTTCAAACGTGTGCAGACAAACCTTGAAGAGCATATATTAGTTGTTTAATGTCCTAGAGGTTCAGGCACAGGAGACAGAGGAAAGGGTTTCTGATTGCCTTGGGTACATGAGCTGCTCTGGGATTCCATGTCCTATCTCTCGTCACTGTCCCTTCTTACTGCATCTGGAAAGCCTGCTAGGTAAAGAGTTGGTCTGTTGTTGTTGAGGTAGGCATGGCATTTAAGACTTGGCTGTAGTTTTAATATTATGTTCCTAAAGACAATAAAAGTTTTAGAAAGTGGGTAATCTCATCTGGCTTCTCCTGATTGTGGGGATAGGGGCCAAGGGGAGCAGGAATGCTTCTTCTGCAAGCACGAGGACCTGAGTGTGAATCGCCAGCACCATACAGAGCTAGACATGGTGGCATATGCTTTTGATCTCAGTACTTGGAAGGCAGAGGCAAGATTATCTCTGTGAGTTCAATGCCAGGCTGGTGTATACAGTGAGTTCCAGAACAACTGAGGCTTCATAGTGAGACTTCACCTCAAAATCAAAAATCTCAAAACAACAAAAAGAATAAAAAATTTGGGCATGGTTATGTGTGCCTGTACCAGCACCAGAAGTAGAGATAGGCAAATGGTGGGTCAGTCAGCCAGGCCAAAATGGCTAACTATTAACGTAGTGAGAAGTGCTGTCTCTAGACAATAAGATAAACAGCTAGGGGAAGACACTCAATGTTCTCCTATGGCATCTGTAGGTTTACACATGTGTGCACACACTCACATGCATGTACCATAGATTGATCTCTCTCTCTCTCTCTCTCACACACACACACCACACACACACACACACACACACACACACCACACACACACACACACACACACACACACACACCACACACACACACCACACACACACACCACACACACACACACACCACACATACACACACACCACACACACATATACACACACCACACACACACCACACACACACACACACACACCACACCACACACACACACACACACCACACACACACACACACACCACACACACACACACACATATACACACACCACACACACACCACACACACACACCACACACACACACACACACACACACACACACAAATCTGGGAATGAAGCATTTAGAAGTTGGGGTGCTTTACTGTTTATTGTAATAGCAGCTTCAAAGACCCAGTGGTTCATGATCTGTAGCAGAACTGAGCCTATAGCAACACTTTCCTGACAGACTGACAACTTGACCTGCAGAACCAGCTTAGCACTAGCTGTGAAGGTCTCTCATGAACAGATTAAAAGACCACGTTCTTCCAGGAACATTGATGTTACATATCACCAGGATGAGAGCCCACACCCATCAGGGCTGTGGTGAGGATGATAGGTAGATGACAGACTCTGAATCTCAGTCCCTCCAGGCACAACAGACTCAGCTTTCTAAAGGAGAGCTTATGTTTATCTGTGTGGTTCCGTTTCTGTCTGTGTGTCTGCCTGATGATAAACACAGAGCCCAGTTGTTTGGTGTCACGGTTCTTCATTATTGTCCTTTCTACTTTGGCCCCACCCTCTCTTCAATCTACTTAATTCCATTCTGAGTCTCACTTGCTTCTTCTCTATCTTCTAACAGATAACTCCAGAATTTTATTTCTTTTGAAACTCTCCAAACACTTCTGTTCTCATTCACAGAGGCAATGCATCACACAGAATCAAAAAAAGTTTAAAAATATCCCCATGATACCCTATTAAGAAATTCTAGGCTGCAAGTTTATTAAGGCCCACACTGACTTTATAGTGAATTTTTCTTTTTCCAAGATCATCTTAGATACAACAGGAGTACAGCCCTTGAGGCTGATTAACTTATCTTCATTTTGTGAGTAAAATATAAATGACATCACATCTTTCAAGTTCGCGCTTTTGCTTGGAATGAGGTAGCTTTCATCTCTAGTAAATGACTTAGACTTCACATGAATTAGAGATGTGAAAATTATTGTGTTTATAAGTATTTTGGCATATCAGAAGTCTCAGTCATTTTTATCATTGTTTACACATAGGTCCCCCTGGCCCCCTGGACTCCAATCCCCCCCATACCCATTTCCTCTTTTATGAAGCCTGAAGCTGCTAGACTCCTTGATCTTCAGGATCTACAGTGTTTACTCATTTCTTTAGCCTGACCTCCCCTCTTCTTTTCACCTGATCTGCTTATGATCCTCCCCTCCCCCACACCTAAGCCATCAGACTGTGTCTTAAACACTCGGGGGTTTAACCCTTTAACCCTTTTCTTTAGGCTCATTCTTAGCAAGTCCCCAAATGCGCTGTATAATATAAGACTGATTATGATTGTAATTTAACCTGCTGCGGGGACTGTGACCACGGAGTCCTCAGTGCCCACAGAGCTTAATGGTTTAATGTAGATGACTGAGCTGATATTTAAGCGAACATGCATGTAGATAGCAACCTGTAAAGGATGATTATGAGAGCTCAGCTCTCATTGAAAACACACATCTAATTGCTGCACATAAACAATGTAACAAGCATTACTTTGTTTATCTTATATCCAAATACATGCAGCTTACTTAAGTGTTAATTTATAACCATTACACTGAGTCTTCATCTTAATACTAGACAGTTTTTAGTGTCCTACATTGGTAATGAGGCCTTTCAGAGTTCAGATTCTATCCACAGGGGCATACATTTCTACCCTCCAGGAAGAAGGTGACATCAGGTTTCTAATAAAGCCCCACCTTTATTGTCCAGAGGATACATGTCCTCTGCTCTTCCTGAAGTTGCCAGCATATCTGATCATGACATGTTGTGGCAAATCCTCATGCAACGCTTTACATGTCTCTGATGTCCCTAATGCCTGTTCCTAACAGTGTTTTCTCTAACTCATCTCTACTCTAAAGAAGGGAAGACCTAATATTACTTGCTTTCTCTGTTTCCCTCAGAGTGATGCTTCACCAAAAGGGGGAGTTGAAGTTAATGAGATACAAACTTAAGGTCTTTTGTGTCTTAGCACTCTTAATCAAGAGGCCAGGCATTGGGTACGGATGGAATCGTTGGGAAGACAGCCACCCAGCAGTCCCAGAAAGGAAATGATGCTCTGAGGATGTGGAACCAGATCAAAGTGCTTGGCTTCATGATAACATAGTGACCAACTGAACAGCTCAGTCTGTTAGAATAGCAACCCCTATAGCAGCCCCTTCTATGGGATTTTCTTTAATACTGCATTGGCTAGGCTAGTATTCATTACAGCCTAGGGCATTCCTACCTGATAAAACTAGCTAGGCAGGTTGACTATCAGTTCTCTATATCTTAATGTAGAATATAGAATATACCTTAAACTTAAATCTAATCTTAATCTAACATGACGAAAGTAACCTTAATCTAAGCCTTACTGTAACATAATAGGAGCCTAATCCTAATTAAATACAACTACTTAAAAAGAGGTCCAAACTCAAAAACAGGTAACAGCCGTTCTTTTGTTTAGATGTTCAGTTACAGACTGCTGAGACCACAAATAACAACTCATAATGATGCACACCCAAGGATTATAAATCTAAGTGTAATTTGACTCTTCCATTTTACTCTATTGAAAACTAACCGACCCCAAACCCCACACTCTCTCTACTTTTTTTGATTTTATCACCCACAAATGATTTCATTAATGTGACTTATTTTTAGGAAAAAGAGAAATATTCCTTTCTCAGCTTCTAGTCCATCTGAGACTCCCATCACTACCCTCAATTAAATGTCAAAACTATTTTGGAGTTAACTAAATAATAGCATAACACACCATCAAACAATGCTTTATTCCCTGACTTCCATACCGCAATTCTATATCTATAACAAATGGATGAATAGAACAATAAGCCTTTGGCTCATTGGCCAATTTTAAATGAAAAAAATTTTTAAGACGATAGTTATTCGATGCTAAATGAAAATGCAGAGACACTTCCAAATTCACATTATGCAAAGACCCCCAAATGGTTAGCTCTTTTTATCTGAGAGAATTAGGAGAGCCTGAGGCTTTGACTAAAACCACAAAGTGAGCCCTCCCACCCCTGCGTCTCCTTCTTTCTCTTGGCCTCTTCCAGTGGAGCCCAAAGTTAATAGGTTGCACATGCTGCTAAACAAGCCTCCATTTCCCCAAGGAGTCGACTCTGCCAAGAGGCCCTCACTCGCAGCAGCGCGTCTCACCAGTTCCTGGCTTTGGTTTCATGGGATCTGAAGTGCTCTCACATGAAGCCAGGAAGAGCTGCAGTGCAGTGGTGTGGAAAATGTGAAGCATCAGGCATACAGTGTAGCTTGAAAATCTGGACTCCGTAAACAAAATTTGGCTCGCTGGTCGTCTGCTTGATAAGGATGGATGAGGGATGAAGACTTTGCTGGCTTCCCAGCAGAATCGGAGCGTTGGTCTTAAAGTAACACACCAAAGAGGCAATTAAATGGGACAGTCTTTGTTTCACAGCCATTGGTAGCCACTCAAACTGACCTGGTAGGGCATTAAGATGGGCTGGAGAGACAGGAAGGTTGGAGGTGCTGAGTGGTTAGACCTAGGCTCCAAATAGGTTTAGCAAGACCTTAGAGAGAGCTCTAACACTGCATTCTATCTGTGGCTGAGAAATGAGTTTGCCTGTGGTGGCTGCCTCCTGAGAGAGGAAGGGGGTGTTCTAGTTGGCCTCATCTGTCTTGAGCTGGCCTACTGGTTTTAGGCGCTCACAGCTGGGTTGTTTGAAACAAAAATAAGTAAATAAATGTTGACCTTTCAAGATGGGTAGGATTGTATAGTATTCATTAATTTGTGGTGTGTCTGCTTTGCCGCTGCAGCAGAGGCAGGATGCCATGTCTGTCAAGTCTCTTCAGAGTTTCCCAATCTCTTATTGATTACTCTTTACACACCCACAAAGGAGCTGAGTAAGAAGAGGGAATTGAGCCGGGCGTGGTGGCGCACGCCTTTAATCCCAGCACTCGGGAGGCAGAGGCAGGCAGATTTCTGAGTTCGAGGCCAGCCTGGTCTACAAAGTGAGTTCCAGGACAGCCAAGGCTACACAGAGAAACCCTGTCTCGAAAACAAAAAAAAAAGAAAAAAAAAAAAAAAGAAGAGGGAATTGAAGCTCATATGTATGCCAGGTAGCCTGTGTGTATGGGGTTTCCTTCTCTCTGACATTGCTTGACATATTACCGATGGCTGTGTTCCCCAAATTTAGTTTTGTAATTTACTCCTCTTTGGCGACATTATAGAAATACTAATTTAAACTCTGACCCATAAAAATAAATGCAGTTTATGCTACTACTTAGTATATCAGCTAACTAAACCTTTTTATATGCACTGTATGCTAGTAGCCTTGGCTTCTTTTTCTCTTATTAAAATAATAGTGGTCATGAGCATTGAGTTTATTTTGACCAAACAAGGAGTTACAAGTTTCCCTATTAAAAATACTGGAATAGATGACTAGTTTCAAAGTCTAGGTGCTATTTTTCAGTTAAAAATGCATTTACCCTAATTCTACATTTATTTGGCCTACATTTCATGGATGCTTTGTGTCAGGATTTTTTTTTAGATTTAACATTTTCTTTGACTGATGTATCAGTATCCTCTATTGTATCTTCTCCACCCGAGATTCTTTCTTCCATCTCTTGCATTCTGTTGGCAATGCTTGTGTCTGTTGTTCCTGTTCTCTTTCCTGGAGTTTTCCATCTCCAGGGCTGCCTTGGTTTGTGTTTGCTTTATTGCTTCTATTTCCAATTCCAGTTTCCTCACCTGTTTGTTTCCTCTTGGCTTTCCTTAAGGAATTTGTTTATTTCTCTCCCTATTGACTGCGTTTTCCTAGATTTCTTTTAAGTGATTTATTCATTTCCAATTTAAGGTCCCCTGTTATTTTCCTGAAGCTTGTTCTAAGGTAGTTTTCTTGTTCTTCAGCTGGGTTGGAATATTCCAGGGTTGCAGTAGTAGGACAGTTGGCCTCAGTTGGTGCCATTGTGTATTGTTGTTGCTTGTGTTCTTACACTGATGTCTATGCATCTGTGTTTGCGATGAATATAGGTCTAATCGTCTATTTCTGAGTTTGTCTTTGTTGGATGGGTGTTTTGTTCCTTGGTTTCTGTTTCCTCTTTCATTTTCTGGTCTTTGTGGTCTGTATTCTGCAGGCCTATGTGACCCCTGGTCCAGCAGGGCATCTCCATCAGAATTGGGGGTTGGACTTCGGGTGGCTAGAGTGGCCTTTGGTCCAGTGTGAAGTCTCTGTTCTTCTGACTGTCATGGCCTGTACCTGAGCCTCCATGCAGGGATAGGGGTAGGAAGGGAAGTCATTGGCTCTGAGTCTTTCAGCTCTAAACCAAGGGTATGGGA
Source organism: Mus caroli (assembly GCF_978045245.1). Classification (NCBI taxonomy): domain Eukaryota; kingdom Metazoa; phylum Chordata; class Mammalia; order Rodentia; family Muridae; genus Mus; species Mus caroli. Next base: position 23,689,156 of record NW_028227270.1, on the reverse strand, counting down.
AGGTTCCAAGGGCAGGCAGATTTATTCAGACTGGTATAGTGTGCATCTGAGCAGCCTCAAGCTGCAATTGTAAGAATATATAAATACAAGTCAACCACTAGGAGAAAACATTTTTAAAAACACAACTAATAAAGGTCTATTCTCTAAAATATACAACATTTTTCATAAAGTCAACTCTTAGAAAATGAACAAATATTTTTATTTTTAAATTTTTTTAGAGCAAATAATTTTAAATGAAAAGATCTCTCACCAGTACACACACACACACACACACACACACACGGTAATTAAATATATGAGAAGATATTCAGCTTCTCATACTGTGAACAATTAGAGGGTTGCACATTAAAGCAGCAATGATACATCACTACAGACCTGCTAAGATGGCTAGCATTAAAAATGCTGTTGATAACAATAATAGTCAATACTGATGAGGATGTGAATCTATTGGAACACTCATTAGATGCAAACAAGTACACTTTGGAAGACAGTTTGGCAATTTCTGGGGAAACTAAACATGCTGATACCATATGATCCAGCAACAACACTCCTTGGCATTTTCCCAAAGGAACTGAGTGTTTAAACTACACAAAACCTGCACATGGTATTTAGAGTGGTTTTATTCATAATTGGCTAAACATGTAAGAAATCAAGATGTCCTTCAGGAAGTAAATGAGCAAGTAATCTATTTCTGAGTTTGTCTTTGTTGGATAGGTGTTTTGTTCCTTGGTTTCTGTTTATGACAGGCAATGAGATATTATTCAATACTTAAAAAAAGAAACAAATTATCAAGCCATGTAAAGACATGGAGGAAACTTAAATATATATTAAATATTAAATATATATCAAGTTTTAAAAAGGCAAATTGAAAATCTGTATACTACATAATTTCAACTGGCTGACACTCTGAAAAACAATGAAACTATTGGGGTAAATAAAAGATTAGTGGTTGCCAAGGGTTAGCTGAAGAAGGTAAGAAAGGTAAGAACATAGGTAGAACAGAAAGGATTCATATGGTAGGGTGACTACTGTGCATGACGCTGTGATGATAGACACATGTCATATTTTATCCATCGAACTCACAGAATGAACAACACCAAGGAGGATATTAATATGTCAGTGTAAGTCACTCATTGACATCAGAGATTCCGTGACTGAGTAGGTGATGCTGTCGGTAGGGGAGGTTAAGCCTATGAGGGCAGGTGTACAAACTCGCTGTGCCTGTCTCCTGTTTAACTTTGCTTTGTGCCTGAAACTTTTCTTGACAAATAAATTTCTTAATTAAAAATATGTCTCATGTTGTTTGTGCGAAGCAAACGTTCTCGAGATCCGGGCCCTGTATGGTCCTTGACTTGGTATTGTTTGATCCCACCCACTTGCTTCTGCTTTATAGAACCGTGGGGGAAAGGGGAATGGTGTGCTTTGTTAGTGCTTCATCAGAGCCTGTGATGGCTGTAAGAGCCTGTGGTAGCTATCCTGAAGACATTTTCTTTCTTGCTAGCTCCCTTTCCGAGTCTTCACATTTCTACAATAAATGAAGCTACAGAGGCCCATGTGTCAAGAAAATGGAAAGTGCCCTCTAAGCAACGGCAGGTTATGCCTAAGCCGAGTCTTCAGATGATAATCCGCTCTCACTCTGCTAACACCTTAATTGCAGCCTTGTGTGAAACCCTGGGCACGGGAGCCAGTCCAACCATGACTGGATTTTCTGGCTTAAGAGCTATAAGATCATCAATACTGATTTCAAGTATCTGAGTTTGGAGGATAATTTGTTTTGCAGTGATAGTCACTGTCAATAACTTTTAGTGACACCCAAGGATGGGTTGTGACTTTTTGGTTTTGGGACAATACCCCTTGACTTACTGTTCACATGAAAGGGCTTTTGGACACATCTTTTCCTGAATGTACCGTGCTACTCTCGTCTAGTCGTTAATAAAGAAACTTTTGAAAATTGTTTCTGAATGTCACTGGCCAAGGATCCCTCAGCAGAAAGACAGAAGGCTTTAAGTCATCTGCAATTTTAGCCTTAAGCTCCATTTTATGGTTTGAGTAACTCCAGTTGAAAAAAAAATGGAGAAAGACAATCAATGCCAAATTGCATGATTCAGCAAAATGGAGTGTCTTGAACCAAGCAGGAGTAAGACATTTCTGAATAACAGTTATCCGGAGCTATGCCAGGTGTGGATTTCCAAACCCTGGAGTGCTGCATGCTTGCTTCCAGTCTCTGGATGCCTTCTCATCTCCACCCACATTCACTACCTGAGTGATATCAGCCAGTCTCATGGCTTAGCGTCATCCACATGTTAATAGAGCCTAAAAATATGTCTCATGCCTACGCCTTTGCCTTGAACTCCAGACTTTTCTCTATATCTGCCTACTCAACATCTCCATGAGGATGGCTAATGTAGGTATCTTAAACCTAACATGTCAATATTCAAACCTTCGCTTCCCTTCTATTCTTCAAACTTAAAAAAAAAAATAACTCGAGCCAAAAAAAAAAAAAAAAATCTTGGAGTTGTTCATGACTCGTCCTGTTCTTTCTTGATTTATATTTAAGCCCATTAGCAAATCCCTTTAAAGTTCTTCCTTTGAAATAGCCCAGGATCTGGCTGCTTCTCACAACTGTCATGTGAATCTTCATCATCCTTCCTAGGCGGCGTTGCTATAGCAATTGTCAGATCCTTTCATTTTTACTCACAGTACTACAGCGGTACAGAAGAAGCAATGCTGCTTAGGGTGCCCTTCCCTCCTCTCTGCCCTTCCCTCTCAGTGCTCCTTTCTCCCTTCTCCAGTCACACTGGCCTTTTCCTTGCATACATCTGGAGCAGGGCCCTCTTGTGCTGAGTTTCCATGACTGTTCATGGCGTTTTTAATTCAGATATTGCACAAGTCATTCATTCCATTCTTTAGATCTTTGCTCAGATATTGGAGGAGCACCATGACCTTGCTTTTGGAACCCTTTATTCCCCTTTCCTGTTTTAGAGTCAGACCCTCGTGATATAGCTCAGCCTGGCCTCATGTTTGTGTTCCTCCAGCTTTTGTTAGCCAAGGCCTCGCATTATAGGCATGCACCACAATTCCCAGTCCCATTTCATTTCCATCTACATTACTTTTTTTCTCCCTATGACCTACCATCTATTTTACACTGAAATACAACACAATAGTGTGAACTCCATTGGGCAGGCATTTTGTTTCCATGGTGCCCACCACAGCCCTCGGATCAGGCTAGACATTGCTAATTAGTTGTGGATGAACAAAGGAATTTCTTAACCTACCAGCCTCTTTTTCATGTTCTGTTCTCATTATAGGTATCCATGTGGTAGTTTCCTGAGAACCTGAACTCAAAAGAATCCACATAAAGACAGATGGGGGATTGTTTTGTGAGTAAAGACCTAATGTGTAAGAAGGATAAGGAACAAAGTTTGGATTCTCAGAACCAAAGTAAACCCAGGGTGGGTGTGGAGGCCCACCTGTGATCCTAATCCTGGAAGATGGAAACTGGGGCTCCCCAGAGCAATCTAACTAGCTAGGTTAACAGAATTGGTGAGCTATGGGTGCAGATGAGAGACCTTGAATCAATACATAAGGTGGAGAGGGATTGAGGAAGACATCAGATGCCAACTTTGGCCTCTAAACACTGGCATACACATTCTCATATGCACCTTGCAAACACATGCATTCATACACATGTGAACATGCAGACGTACATACATATTCCACATGCATCTCCATGCTGAAGTAAAAACAACAACAACAACAACAAAACAAACCCCCCCCCAAAAAAAAATCTGGTCTTAAGGAAAAGGTACTCTTTCTCTCCAATACGCAATTGTGTGAAGTCTGATCTTAATAGACTGATGTTAATTTAAGCATAGCAGGAAAATGTTTGGCAGGTTCTGTAGTCTGAAATAATTAGAATATTAAATCCCACAGGGGTCTACTCCATAATTAATAAGGGCAAGGTTTCTACATGCAGGAGGCATGCATATGCATGTTTTAAGTGAGTTAAAGGAACAATAGACTTAAGAGCAAGGTTTTAGAATATTCTCGCAGATCTTGCTCATCTGTGGACATAGAAAGCCACACAGTGCCTTGTCATTAGCAAGTGGCTTTCTTCCTAGACAAGAATGTTTATAAATAACATGAGAATTGATTATCAAAAGACCTGCCCCAGCACTGGAAAGAAATGCTTGAGCAGAGAGGAGCCAGGATTCATGAATATACTGGCTCACATTCTTTTCTGCTGGCATGCTTGAGAGGAGGGGCTAAGGCCTTGCTTGCTGAATTGGGGCGGGTTGGCAATGAGAACTCAGAACGCTTTGGCATTTGCTAGTTTGAAGCTCAACCTTCTGAATAGTTGAGTGTAATTACATGTGGTTTCTTAAAAGAGGCTCGAACAAAGCAAATCATTTCAGGAATGTCCTAAAAGACATCTTTAGAGGAGCTATGCTTTGGTCCCTGTAGACCTGACTATACCTGTAAACAGACCTCTTCCTCTTGAACTCATGGAATGTTCAACAGCACAAAAGACAGTCATCTTTTGAACTCAAATTCCTCCTGATGCATGGTATCCAACCCACCTAAAATGTTCCTTGCCTGTAATTCTTTAACATATGCAACCTGATCTTATGTACCAAGCCGGGGAAATGAGCAAGGGAGCGTTAACCCAGTGAGGGCCAGTGGAACGGAGGAGTGAACAAAACTTGTGAAAGATACTTTAATAAAAGAAGACACAGAGTTGCCCAGTGTTTCATTTCAGTATTCACCTGGCAGAAGGCCAGTCTGGGTGTTTAGAAACATACAGGTTTTGTTTCTTAGAAGCCTTTGCAATCTACCCTGTATTGAGTAATTTTTGTGTGTTAGGCAAAGTGCATTACAAATCCTTCGACAAACTCCATGCGATGAGTACCATCATCATACCTGTTTTGCGTGTGGATACAGGAGGAAAAGAGAGCCTAGGATACTCTGATGTTCCCCATCAATTGTGGAGCTTGGTCCATATGCTGGTCTTCTGAGAGTCTGTACTCTCAAACACAACAGTCGCTTGAGTCCCAACAAGCCCCATTCAGCACACCACACCCCCCAGTCATCCCTGATAATTACAATTCAGTGACTAATGGCATTCTCTGTAGCCTCCTCTCTCCCAGGAGTATCAGGATGGAGCCAATTCCGCAAGGTCCCTCCACCTTGAGGTAGTATGTGGTCACCCTCCAAATGTATTTGCTTTCTGATTCCTTAAGCCTAATGGCACAAAATGCGCCACATGACCATTGTCCTTTATAAGGCCAGTGCATGACTTTGGTAGGTGGGACTGGAGCCAACACTTGTCAGAGGCTGAAATGGCTTTGGTAAAGTGCTTCTAAGGATAAGATTAAATCTTTAAGGATTTGTTCTATTATTTTATGTTCCCAAGGCACAGTTCTGTGGTTTCCTGTATCTTGTCACTTCTAAAGACATCTCTCATTCTACTCTATTGTGATCCCACAGGGTTATTAAGTGGTTCTAAGGGAGAAGAATGCTGGGAGGGCGAGAGCTGCTTCATTTCCTTCAGGATACTGGTAGAGCTCTGATTAGGACCCATTCTTACTCAGAGGGGAGACAGAATACAAAATACTGAATACAGAATACAGAATACAGAATAATACGGATACATCTATCTATATGTGTGGGTGGGGTACCAGATGGGAGAGAGAGAGAGAGCATGAGCATTTATTGAGAGAGGGAGAGAGAGAGAGAGAGAGAGAGAGAGAGAGAGAGAGAGAGAGAGAGAGAATAAACCTACAGTCATTTTTAAGGAATAACAAATTCGAAAGTGTGCATTTGCACAAAAATCTCTTATTAAATAGTGAGTCGGTTAAAAATCAAGTACCTGCTGGATGCCACACATTAAGAAAGGAAGTAAGATCGAAGCAGTTCTTGGCTTCCAGGGCTCCCATACAGAGGGACATCTCCAGTGACGCCGTAGCTATGGTTAAGTCTATGAGGCAGGCTGACTGGTGCTATGAGAATGGAAATACAAGACTTGAACCTGGTCCGAGAGACCAACACAGATGCTAACACAGTCTAGATAGATTAATCAGTAAAATGCTTGCTATAATTATTAGTAAATAATTAAATGGCAGGGAATTCTCAAGTAGCAGTAGAGAAATCTCAAAGGTTGCAAACAGGAATAGAGTCAGCAGGTGAAGAAAGGCACTTATTGATGGGGAGGGACATCGGCCCACACAGACATACAGAGAAAAAGTCCCTTTGCAACATAGAGGGTGTGGAGGGCTCAGGAAAGCGGACACATCCAGGCTCTTCTTGAGAACTGGGTTTGATGGCGGTGGTGTTTTTTTCCTTCCCCTAAGTTAGGGTTGGTCAGTTTGAAGGAGGATCTGATATTGTTTGACGCACAACTGTTATGTCATGGGCTTTTTAAATCTTGAATTAGAAGGGTAAGGAAGAAGCTGACCATTTTAGAAATTTGTCACCTTTATTACCTAGTCACGTCCCTTTTCTTTATCTGTCTAACTCTTAGTCTCACAGTATGTTAAGGGCATTAGGTTTGTCCTGATAAAGGAGAAGAGACATTCTAGATGGAGGGACTGGGTGTCTTTCCAGCCAGGATTCATGGTGTGTTGAGGGCCACCTAGCTACACAGCATGTGGTATGAGTCTCCTCACTCACAAAAAGTGGCTACTGAGAAAAACAGTGGCTTTCTGCCTCTGGAGGCTCTCTTGGTCCACTCCCTCTTCAGAGCTGTCCAAAGTTGTGGCCACTGTGAGTGGTGGGTAAGAGCAGTCAAGAGGCAAACAAAGATCTTGGCAAATCTATTCAACTTCTTCAGAGAGTTAGCTACTGCAAGTCGTAAACCCAAGCCACACGTTCTTCCTTAGTTTCCCCCCCTCTGATCCAGCTGTCACCAATACCTTGGGAAATCTGCAATGTGTCACAAAGGGACTGTCAAGGCAGAGGCAGCAGAGAGTCCCCACTGTTCATCATCACGTGCTCCTTCTAGTCCATGGCCCGTGGCAGACAGGACATACACTCACAGGATGCTTGCAGGTCAACGAGAAGGCTCTGGAGTAAAGGTCAGCACTCCAGCCCCATAATAGCGGAGCCGGGAGACACAGTTTTCTGCAAGAGCATCTCTCACTTCAAGCAAGCTTTCATCTCCGCAAAATAAAAGAAATTATCTCAACATGAAAGATGGAAGCAGGTGAACGAACGCAGTCCCTTCTCCTCACCTGCCCCAGGTGATTGGCATCTTCCCTCCATCGTGCAGCTGCTGCCCTCTAGTCCCAGTCACAAGGTTGGAGGAGCAGAAATTAAAGGCCTGGCTGACAAAGGCCAATGGGATTAGACAGTTCCTCAGAAATCCTCCTTTGAGCACTTAAAAGCCAATCTGGTTTTATGTCCCAATCATGAGACTTAACTGCAATTCAGAGGTAAAGGCGGCAACCCACAGACTTCCGCTGAGAGCTCCCTTCACATCTGGGGCTGGTGGCTGCTGTGCACACAGAGAAGAAGCCCACATCAGGAGGGAGGATGCCTAGAAAGCAAGGCACAGATGTTTCACTTCACTGCATGATGGAGCCAGCCCCACCTAGATAATTTTGGTATGTTTGCCCTCTCAGCTGCCGTGACCACCCCTCAAGCAGAGCCCACCCTGACAGCAATCAAAGTAGCAGACTCCAGAAGAGGGTTTGGAATGGGAAAAGACATCCCCTCCAGCATGCAGAAGAGAAAGCTAAGAGGCCACTTGCAACTGATGTTGCCATAGAAACATCTGAAACATCCTTAGTGTAAAGGATGACATTTGTTTAGAGCTTGAATCTGAACGGCCTCGGCAGGCTAGTGCTTTGGAATACTCATGCTCTGGCTGGTGACCCTGGTTTTGGGAGATTAGGTGACCTCTAGCTGGTAGAAACAAGTCACTGAGGATAGTGGGGAGGGGGAGTGTGTAGGAGAAGATAGATCAATCAGTAAAATGCTTGCTATAAAAATCATGTGGACCTAAGTTCATATCCCTAGAATGCACATAAAAACCTAGGTGTGGTGGTTAAGTGCGTATAATCCTAGCACTGGAGAGGCAGAGACAGGAGGATTCCCTGAGGCTAACTGGCCAGTCAGTCTGCCTGAATCTGTACACCCCAGATCACAGTGAGAGACCCTGTCTTTAAAAAATGAGGTAGGCAGCTCCTGAGAAATGATGGCTGGCCTATATAAGACTTCGTGGCATCCGTGGTGTTCCTATGTTCAAATAAGACTCTCTAGGATGCTTCCCTGGGGTTCCCAGGCTTCTAGTGACTCCACTGGTCTCTAGATCATCTGTTCCTGGAAGCTTCTCTATATTCGTGAAGACAGACAGCGAGTTGGCACTACACCCAGGAGAAGAGACCTAGTCTTCCTGAGTTACTTTTTCAGCACCGGAGGCAAGGATCTACATGGTTGTTTTTTTAGCTTGGGTTGATTCTTGCTGGGAGCTTCTGAGTACCCTTGCTGAGCCTGGCCTGGCCATTTCAGATGAAAGGCTTTGGTGGTCCAGTTTGGAAGGTATTTTTAGCGCTCCACAGGTGATTCTCATACGTAGCTGGAACTGAGCTGAGAAGCAATGATTTACACTCCCCTACCCCACACCCTCTGCTCTAAATCTGTTAGGGTGCAGGCTTGGATCTTCCTGTTCATCTGCTCTCTGGCTTCAGAGAATAAAATAAGCAATAAATTTATAGTATGAATCCCTGCCAGGAGAGACAGAAAAGTGGGAGGGGTGAGAGAGAGAGAGAGAGAGAGAGAGAGAGAGAGAGAGAGAGAGAGAGACCTGTTCCTGCAGGCTTTACCCACTTCGAGACTAACCCCACTGAACAGGGGGCTGCTTCTGTGGGGAATTTCTTTCATCTTGGGAACATCCAGGGTTTGCAAGAGGCCCCTTAACTTCACATATTCATTTTTTTTTTTTTTACCTGCAAACCCTTTGAAAACTCAATGTCCTTGAAGATGAGGAAAAGCCAGACTTTGACTCAGGTGGCCTGGAAGGTGGCTTATCAATTCAGGAGTCTAGGTGTGAGCTGTTGGTTGTGGAGCATCACTCCTCCAATCCCTGGCACATGCAACACTTCACTAACGCACTACCCAGAACTGTTAGTCTCAGCCTTGAGAAGGGGTGCACCACAGCTCAGAAGGTGGTTCTTGCCCTGACTGAAGTTACTAAGTCCACAGGAAGACTAGCTGGAGTAGCACTGAGAGATATCCTGACTTAAATGACAGAAGATGTTCAGCGAAAAGCATTCCCACTTAAAGAACAGAATAGAACTGAACTCACACCAAAGTTCATTAAACCTGCGCAAATTCTTAGGCAAATGCCACCAACATTCAGAGATGTGTTGCTTTCTTTTCTCTTGGACACCCTCTCCCACCCCAGTACACACCTCTGCCTCTTTCTCTGCAATTTCTCACAATATGATCAGACTCAACACTGGATAGAGAAACTGGGCTCTGGTTGGTTTTCAAAAGTTCCACCCCCCCCCAATATCTTGAAAGAACCTAATTTACTTGGCCACGTGTTATTTTCAGGGTGAGTTCCTCATGTGGTGTTCTGTAAGCTGCTCATTTTGTGGGACCCGGAGCCCCGCTTCAGATGATGCACAGGAGTGCCCTCTTCTAACAAGGCTGGCCACGGGTCATAGTGATTATGGGTAAATGGCAGTTTCGATGACTGCCACCACTGCTTAAATTGTACATGGTCTAAAATAATAGTAAGGGGCTGTTTTTGTCCCTTGGGTGGGGACCCGCATGAGGAGGGCACAGGTTGCAACTGAGAAGGCTGTCCTGTCCTGGCATTAGATCTGTCTATTGTCTGAAATTTTCAAGGAGGCTGAGCTTGCATTGGGCTGATGCTTAGTATGACTGTTAGCACAGAAAACTTTCTGAGAAAACTGGGCTTTAGAATTTAAGCATTGGCTGCATAGGACAGGTGACGGTGACACATACTTACAATCCCTGAACTGGGTGTGTGTGGGGGGGTGGTGGTGCTGGGGGATGCTAAAGCAGAAAGAATATGAATTGAAGTCTTGCCTGGGTACGACAAAATAGTGAAAAGAAGGCACCGTATTTGTGTGCTGAGGCTGCTAAAACTGACACAACTGGGTGGCGTAAACAACAGCAATCTACTGTCTTGAATTCCAGAAGCCCAAGATCAAGGTATCAATGTCGTCAGAGCTATTAGAGTCTAAGCCTGGGTTATGATTGGCTTTACAAGCTAAGCTTGGCCACCCATTCTCAATACAGCAATTTAGCAAACAACCCTGAAAAGCACAGAAAGGAGATTGAGTAAACGCAGCCACACTTGGAAGAAGAACAAATAAAGGGGTCTAGTGAGCTCCAAGCTCATGTTCTGGGTTCTAACACGAGGTTTAGATTTAAAGAGGGGAAAAAGTATGCAGAACTGAACAGTCCTAGCCAAGGTGTGGTCCTGCTCAGCACTGGTCACCATTGCCTCTGCTTTAGGCTCTCCTGCAAGGTGTTCTGACAAGTTGTCCGAACTTCATGCCCCCCCCCTTTTTTTTTCTTTTTCTGGGAGACAGGTTCTTCCTCTAGCACCAGGTTTTAGCCTTTACCTTCTTTCAGCATTCAATTCCTGGAGGAGATTCAATTCCTTGGAGACCATTGCTTCAATAGTCTGATATCCAACAGGTGGGACACAAGCCTGTCTCCTTAGAGGACCTTAATTCTTGCCAAGATACTAACACAAGCAGGCTTGCTTCTTGTGAGGGAAGGATCTGTTCCTGCTCTCCTTCCCTGGCTCCCTCCCTCCCTGTTTTCTTGTTTCCCTTCACATCCTCTTTCCTGTAAAGGTATCTGTCTCTGTGTCTAGATTTTCTTAATCACTATGTTTCAGTTCGACTGTGTCGGTGAAGCCCCTATCCGCATGTGCACGCACATGGAGGTGCTGAATGAGAGCCAGGAAGATGTGTCTTTCTGACGAGGCTCAATTCACCTCATGGCAGATTACATCTAAAGTCGATCCCATAAAAGCTAAGTTTTATGGTTAATTTCTAGTGTGAACTTAACATTGTTCTACGCCTTCCCTTCATTGGTTTACTTGATTCTCACAAGCCTCTGAAATCACTCAGTACACAGTGGCAAAGGTCACGTGTCAAGAGGCAGAGCCTCATTTGGAAAGAGCCTGGTCGGAATGTAAGAGCACATGGTTTAATTCCGTGAGATCTTACCAGCAATATTCTACATCACCTCTGCTCTATAAGGCTCAGTTGCAGGTATTTTGAGGTTTTCGGCAGCTATCAGATTTCTACTCTGGGAGTCATAGGGCCGGAGCGCCCATGCTGTGAAACCTGTTGCATGATTTCATCAAGGGTGTGCTGTCGCAGCCTGAGCATGACCGAGCCGGCCTGAAAAATGGGAGACTTCTGTGAGGGCTGGGTTTTGCCCCGAAGATTACAAGACAGCCTTCCAAACCTTCCCTCCAAGACAGGGCAGTCCAGGTCACCCTGGACTGAGTCACTCCTAGCTCCTCTTCTCTTCCCCTCTTTCCTGTAGTCTCCTAGGGTCAGATCTCCTTCCCTCTCCTAATAAAATCCGATCTAACTGGGTCTTCCTGTCTACATCTCACCTTGCCTCTGGGCATGCCATTTCTAGTGCTTTCTGTAAATATTAGCTTTTTAAATCCAAGGACGAGTTTGTGGTGTGTCAAATCTCCACAATTAACAGGTTTCATTTTCATGGTGTTGACCCCACCCCTACCTCCACCCATACCCAAGCATTTTTCCTCCATGTTAAAACATAAGGCCAATGGGTGCCTTCACAGCTCAAGAGGCCACCTCAGGTTTGTTTAAAGATGGCCCAAAGCTGATGGAAACTGCCTCCCTGACCAGCGAGCACATATGTGGGCTGCTTTGATGTGACGGATGGGATTGTTTGCTGATAGGGCCTGCTAATAATCCAACTAGGTGATGTCATTCTTGGCAGGTCCCAGAAAGAAAAACAGAGGCCAGCAGCTCCCCTTGGCTGCCCCGGCCCCCTTAAGAGATCTTTAACTTTGCCTTTGCCAAGCAGATGAAATTGAAAAGTTCTGTGAACCCAGCTGAGTTTTCTTGCCTCCCGGGGATGAGCGTTTTTTGTCGAAAACCTTGGGCCACTAGGCTGGTTTCCATAAATCCCTTGGAAAGCTCTGTACTATCTTTGGACATACTCCTGGGAGTGGAGACTTCTCACAGAGCTAGGCAATTCCTGAAGACACAGTCTTTTGTTCTAGAATTGATCTGTCCAGTAGGGAAGAGATCGAAGCTCCTGACCCGGGGAGCTTAAATGGTCAAGGACTGGGTAGGAGCACGCCCTGGGAGGAGAGCAGGGACCCAGCTGGGTTGGTAAAGTACTTGCTTAGCATATCTTGGGTCCTTCATAAAACTGGGTATAGTGGTGTAGGCTCACAAGCCTAGCTCTTGAAAGGAGATAGAGGCAAGAAGACTCCAACTTTCAAGGCCAGCCTGGGCTAAAGGAGACCTTGTTTATAAACAAACAAGCAAACAAACAAGCAAATAAATGATAAATCCTCAGTCTCTAACAAAATGCGTTTTCTTTCTTTCTTCCTTTCTTTCTTCTTTCTTTCTTTCTTTCTTTCTTTCTTTCTTTCTTTCTTTCTTTCTCCTCAATTTTCTCAGTCCAGGCACTAAGGGGATGCTCCTGTTTCCCAGTAGAGAGGTTGCCACAATGCCATCCATCACACCTCCACTCTGCTCCTGGAAGCATATACTGTGGCTAGCTCCCTGCCCAGAGTTGACCCACTACTTCCTCTCTGCCCACACCATGGCTTCTCTGGTCCTGTAGGCAGATAGTGTTCGTGTTATGAAACCCACACAGATCCTTATCTGTGTTAGTTAGGGAAGTCTGTGAAATATTCACTGCCTCAAGGAAAAGCATTCACCATAAAATCAAAGGCCCTGTCTACACAGGACCACGGAGGCCAAGGCCCTTGAGCTGCATCGCCCAAGTTGTAAAATTCTCTTTAACAGGGTGGTCATTTTTACATTGGCCCACAAAGACGTACTTTTGGCCAAATTGCCTTCATACAATGGGAAGAGCACATTCCTTTTCAGAATCATTGAGAACCAGGGACTTGTATAGGGCTGGGAGATGTGAGTGGTTATTCAGGAGAAATTCTACAAATAAATAGATTTGGTGATTTATAGACTAGATCCCACCTAGCAGGCTTGGAAGGGTAGCAACTGTTAGTAAAGCAGATGATATTTTCCAGTTGGTTTTTAGGCTAATCAGGGCTCAGTTGCCATGGAAAAAATCTGTGAGTATGCTGAGTTGAAAACACTTGCGGGGAAGGCTGATGGTGATTTCCAGTCCTATACCAGAGGGTCCTACATCCGTCCATTCCTTATAGACCCATCGAAGATTACTCTGTGCCTCCAGGCATTCAGGGAGCAAGAGACTGCAGTGGTGGTGGGCAGAACTAGCTCTGGGCGTCAGAAGCAGACAACGAGATAACAGTAGATAAAAGTATGGACTGTGACAAACAGTGATAAATGCTATAGAAGTTACTAGGTGGGAAGGCAGATAGGGAGAGCAGCGAGCAATGAATACACAGATCAGGTTACACTGAAAAGGCAGCATTCTGTTAAGGTCCTGGAAGAAGGAAGGGGGACTGTCACTAGGACAGAGGGTGCAGCAGTGAAGGCAAAGGCCACTGTGACTGTGGTGAGTGAGAATAATCTCAAGGAGATGTCAGAGGATGCTGGACAGCATGTCGGATAGGCCTGAAGGGCCAGCCACCATCTCTTCCCAGACTTTCCACAGATGGCCCTCCTTCTCACACACATATTTTCCAACATTCCGCAGTGTACACTCAGCTCCTACACTGCTGTGGGCCTCCCTGGCTACTGCCCTTTCAAAGTCCCTTTCTGGTGAAAGGAAGAGTTCTGGAAGTGTGGTGAGGGGAACTCTTTTGAGTCAGCATGACTGGTATACCCAGGTCTTGAGGGAAACATCTCCTGGTGTCCCCAAGGCAGTCCTAGAAGAAATTAGCATTTGAGTCACAGGCTGAGTAAAGTTGCCACTAAGGGTAGGCATACACCCCTGAGCCAACTAAGGGCTTGAATATGATTTAAAAAAAAAAAAAAAAAAAGCAGAACACAGTAAGCATATTCACTTCCTGATGCTTTTTCTAACCCTGCAGCAGAGGTTGTAGGCTTTGGGGCTTTGAGATCTAGTGTAAGGGTCCATGATTCACCGAAGAATGGTACCTTGGATTCAATTAGTATGCAAAAGCAAAGGGCGTTTTGTTCTGCATAAGTCCAGCATGCTGGCGTCTACCATCAACCAAGATGGAGGCCCCTAGTGAGCTCACAGACCAGATTTAAAGCACATTAGGGAAATTCTGGGAGGGGTAGGTGACCTCTATCTCAATCTGAGGGCTCTATCTCTAGGGACATTCCACAACCATTGCTGGGTGGGGCCGGCCTAGAAACTGTTGCTGACCCATTGTCCTTGCCTCAGGCCTGGTGGCAGGGCAGTTTCTGACTGGCTGCCTGAGGCCTGGGTTTTTTTTTGTTGTTTTTTGTTTTTTGTTTTTGTTTTTTTTGTTTTTTTTTCAGTAACTGGCTTACCTGGACTTGCCCAGTTCTTGGAAACAGAGATTTAGGCCTAGTCTCCTGAACTGCCAATTTGAAGCCTGTCTCACTAGGAGGCTGAGGGCTTTCCTGGCCCTTCTGCTTGTAGATAGCTCATTGTGGAACATCTCAGCTGATTCTGCTTCTCTGGGAAACCTCAATACGGCAGCCATGTAGAATCACCTATTTCTGCTTGCCTTAACTTCGCGTCAAGATCCTCACTGTCGGGCAAAAGCCAGACGTGTCCCTTTTCTTTATGTCACACACTCTGCATACACAAGGAGAATGCTTGTTACATAGAAACCCCAACTCTACCGGAGAGCTTTGAGAACTGTGTGTTTGTCCTTTTGTCTGAATCTGAAGAGAACGTGGCGTGGGATCGTTTAATCCTGTCCATTAATCAATATTCTTTCAAGTACAATGATTTCATTTTGGAAATATTCAAGCCCAAATCCAAGGATTATAGAATTTCAAAGTGTGCTACGTTTACCCTGCCTTTTTTAGTCTGTATTAGGAAAATAGTGCACCTTTGAATATACTCCTCAATTTTTATCTTTGATTGGGATACAAATAGATTTTTTAAACCTTTCAAAGCATAAAGAAATAACAGTCTGAGGTACTTAGGTATGGACGTCTCAGTTTAGTGGGTGAATGGGCAACACCTCCAAAAGGGACATGACCCAGACAGTTGCGGTCGTAGACTGCATGGTCTTCATCTCACCCCTTCCTTTAGGCTTTTCCATTGTCTGCAGACAGAAGGGACCCAGCAAATGCTACAGTGACAATGTTGTCATCAGCCCATCTCAGAGCGGAAAGCTGCAAATCACACACAGCATTTGCTGGTTACATAGATCTTGGTGGCAGGTTTGGTCCCGAAAAAAAAATGCTTGCAGTCAGTGCTCCCCAATCTGTCCTTAGCCATCGGGATTTGGGAATGTGTAAATAGTGTCAATCTTTCTTTTGCACTTTGTCAATCTGTCTGTCCCACTGACTCTGGGAAGATAAATGAGCCCTTGGGTTTCCATATGGTGGAGGCAGATGGTAGGAAGTACCTTAATACAGGTGACATTCAGCTATCAGCAAGATAAAGGAGCCTGACTCAGAGCAGATGCCTGGGGAGCTCGGTCATGGCAGCTGAAGACATCGCCTAGGAGCTGAGGCTATTTTTGACTGTGGTAGAAAAGTTGCCACATGCTCCTTCTTCTTGCCTTGTAGTTTAAAGGTATATGAAAATGGCTTGGAGGAAGGGTAATAATGTCTGTACGCTGACTCAGCATTCTGAGAAAAGTACAAGTGATTTCTAGGTACTAGACACTGGGGGAATACAGTGGATGGTAATCCACTGCACCACAGAGACAGGGTTCTGGGAAATGATCTAGGGGTTCCTGTCAAGGAGAGGTGCAGACCGGAAAAAGGCAGTCAGAGAAAGTGAAGGCAGCGGGAGACTGTGTCTTCTCTGAGTTCTCTGGGCTTCCACCTCTCCCAGAAGCAGAGGCTGAAAAGAACGGAAGGTTTCATGTCAAACTAGTGGGTTCAAGTCATACCTCACTCCCAGCTCCGTGGACAGTGCCTTACCGTGTTCATGTCCTCTCCATGACCAACCAACACCTTTTGGTCAGCTGAGACCCAGACCTCACCCGGATGTTCTTTTTGTGTGCTCTGCCAGCTATCTGCTTCGCTTCCCCTGCATCTGTACATTCAGGCCACACATCAGCCAGGCCCCCGGGACTCCGAGACATTCACCTCTAAGCTTTACAACATCTACCTGTTAAAGATGGAGGACTAGGAAGACTTGAGTGGTCCCAGAAAGCCAAAGAGGGAAGAGAAGGACAATATTGTATCCTTGTGCATCTGACCATCCAAGTGTGTGTTTCCTGAGGGGTGAGTTGGGGGAGGGGGGAGAATCTTCTTTAGCTGTGGTATCACCAGGTAAAGCAATTTGGGAAAGAGAGCCTGTCCTTTTGAGGAACTGAGCCAGGTCACATGTCACTACTTATACAGACTGCTTGGTTTTTCCCAGTATGTCACACCATCTTCAGGGTGGACAATCTACATACGCAGACAGCTGATATTACTTCACCCACACTTAGAAATAGCACCCACTGACTTACTCAGAGACCACAACCAAACAAAAAGGATCCAGACTGACCCAAAGACAAACAGACTCTGAAAAACTAATGGTACCTTCCTTAAATAGACTTTTTTAAAAAAAAAAACCTCTTCACTTTATAAATAGTGTCTAATTTAACTCCATAAAAATAAATTGGCCAGATCATTTGTGTCGTCTTGTGGGAAGATGAATTGCATAATGGGTCTAGCCAAATACTGTAGCCTAAATATTGACCCTATTAGAACTGTTGGGCTGAATTTTTCAGAAAGCGATTCATCACATTCCTCCTCTCCTGCCTCTTCTCCCTGCAGGCAGCCTGCTTTTGTTTCTATTTCCCCAGCCCCAGGTGGGAGCCCCAGAAGAACCTAGCCCTCTGTGATGTGGCGTATTTCTGATTTATGAGAGGCATGAAAGATCACTGTACCCGATCTGTGTGTGTGTGTGTGTGTGTGTGTGTGTGTTTTGGGGGAGGTGTCCCCGTGTAAACCTCACAAAGACCACAAACAGCACTGGTAGGCTGCACCTGGGCCCCCGGCCTTTGGAAGAGCCACATAGGGCAACAGGCAGCAGCCAGGGCACACCTTGAACTCCGCCGGCTTGTTTTTCTAAGACATTTTTTATTCATTAGGGAGTTTTTCTGGGATCTGTGTAGAGGTTCTCTCAGTAAACATTTACTTAGTCTCTGTGTGGTAAACATTGCCAAGCCACTTAGAGTAAGCCTTGGGGACACGAACAGAAAAAGCTCACAGAACAAGGCAGTGAGGTGACTGTCACAAGCTCCCATCAGGTGAATGTGACATCCAGGTTCAGTTGGAGTTGCCTCAGCTCATTAAGAAGCATTTCTCAAGAGAGTCTAGGCTTAGATGCACTGCTCATCCCCTGGCATTGTGTCAAAGAATGCCTCAGAAGAAACCCAGAGGGTGAGCATACTTCGGTGCTTTTCTTAGGACCATATGGTTTATCTTCACCGGTGAGATCTACTCTGTGGAGAGTTTGGGAGAGAGGGAGTTTCCTCCCAGAATATTCCCTTGCTGTCTTGCTATCTCCCTGCTGAGACAAGAGCCCTACGAAGGTGAGAGAGCAGCCTGGGCTGGTGCTGAGAGCTCTTATGGGGGAGAGCGCTCACATTTCACACCCTCTAGAGCCTACCAAGGCTTTCTGATGACAGGCAAGGAATACAATACCACTGGGCTTCTCCAAGGGATAGTCCTTGTGAGTGAGCTGATCTTCCAGGACAGATGCCAAGTAGGATGGAGAGGACTGTTTTTTGGAGGAGGGCTGGAGGACTAAGCTGGTCCACAGCATAACTTTTGCTACCTGTTTGATTCTCTTTCTTGAACTTTCTTCTGCATTGTAATTCTCTTCCTTGCCTCATTGGAACTTTAGTACTCATTTGCCTTGTATAGCATCTTTAGTGAGGAGTGGAGAAGGTGAGGAAATGATGCTGTGCTCCAAGTTTGAAAAGGTGGTAATAAGCCAGCTACAGGAGCTAAGACGTTAGCCCACTCAGCCAACAGACAGCAGACTGAGTCATGGTTTGAGCCATATCAGCCTTACAACTCAAACATTTTATCTGAACATTAAGGGGTGCCACCAGAAGAGTGGAAGACTTTCAGAAGACAGACATTTTAGTTGTAGCATTAGTGTAGGGGCTTGAAGGTGACAGATGATCCTTTTCTGAATTCCCAGGTGCTTGGCAAAGGGATAGAAACCTTCCTTGAATATCTTAGTGCCTCATGAGATGCACATAGCCTTGGGGAAGTCCTCAGGAACGGTTAGACCATCCCAAGTCTGTTGGAAGCCATTGCTAACCACCTCTTTGACGCCGTCCAAGCCCTCACCACCATCATCTCCCCTTCAAACCACTGTGGTCAAATATGGTTCCAGAACATGCTAAGAGGATCTACTCCAGAACTGACGTCAGCCGCATAGAGTGTATCCTAGAGAATGACTGGTCTGTGGCATTCTGCAGCTTCAATCCATTCTTGTTCTGAGTCTGTACATCTAAGACAAAGCACACAAATGAACCAAGGACAGAGGCTTGCAGTCACAGTCATAAGCTTTCTGAGGAAGCTCTTGTCCACTCAGCACGTTCTGTGGTCTTCTGGTCCCTTCTTTCAAGCAGACAGAAAAGCTCAGCTCCTGGGACATTTCTCATTGTTCATTGATACACGCAGAGACTCAGTTGAAAAAAAGTGATGGGCAAACTGGTTGAAGCTGGTAGACTACTAGTCTGTCCTCTGATCTATGAGCTCTTCTTGGTTTAGTTGCGTTAGCTAAGGGGCACACTTCATACTTTTTCTGTTATCCTGACAGTCATCTTAGTCACCTCTCTGCTGTGCTGTATCCTCTTTAAATATCTGCAGTCATCTGTTGCATGTCAAATGGTCTCTCTTGGGGTGAATCAACTAACAGTCCAAGTAGTGAGTGATTTTGAGGACAGTAACTGAGGAGAGTGACTGAGGTCTGTTTTGTACCCCGGTAAGAGCATGAGATTGTTAATTCCAAATCCCAGGAGGCCACAGTGCTAGACTAAAGTCTTGGACTAGACCTCAAGAAAGCAGGTTAAAGGTCAAAGTGTCATCACTCTTGCTAAAGTTATTCATCATCAAGCTGAAGCACAACCACTTACATGATCACCTAGAAGCCAAGATTAGAGAGGAACAGTTAAAGCTCTCAGTCAGGCTCCGATGCCCATGGATTTCCCCTCCAGCCCCACACTCCACCTTTAGCTCTTTCTGTTTTTATTTTTTTTTTCAAGCCTTTTATTTTTTCTCTCTATAAAACCAACTTTCTCTGTTTGATTCATTGGAACACTATTTTATTTTATGGAAGGAAGGGCTGCCAGATTCTAGGATTGAAAATGAGACCAATTAAGATGTGTGAGAGAGGGGCTGGAGAGATGACTCAGCAGTTAAGAGCACTGACGGCTCTTCTAAGAGGTCCTAAGTTCAATTCCCAGCCATCACATGGTGGCTCACAACCATCCATAATGAGATCTGATGTCCTCTTCTGGTGCATCTGAAGAGATCTGTAATGGGATCCTATGCCTTCTTCTGGTGTGTCTGAAAACAGTGACAGTGTAGATACATAAAAATAAATAAATGTTAAAAAAAAAAGAGGAGGAGCAGGAGGAGGAGGAAGAGTGCAGGAAGGGAGGGAAAAAGAAGGAAACAAAAGCAGGAAGGAAGGTAGAAAGGAAGGGAGGGAGGGAGGGAGGAAGGAAGGAAGGAAGAAAGGGAGGAAGGAAGGAAGAGGAAGGGGAAGTTTTACACCTCGGCTCTTAGGGCCTGTTTCTCAGTTTTTTCAATCACAGCCTTCCTAGAGGTAGAGATGGTTAGAGACCACAGCCTTAGCAACCTTTGGCAGCTGTTTTCTGCTCCATTGGCTTCAGTGAGAGAGATGGTGGCCAGTAGGGAGATGGTGGCCATTAGGAGCTCTTCACGTCCCATGCCTCACCGTATTTTCTCACAAGGCAGATATGTGCATGGATATCATGTCCATCTTCTAGAAAGGTGGACAGTCGCCATCTGGAGAGGAGTCTGCTCCAGTCTTCATGGTCACAGAAGGACAGACTTGCCTCTAAGGAGCTCTGGGGTCTTGCTAGAGTGGTGCTTGCCAAACCTGCCAGGTAAAAGCAGAGAACGTAGAGAAAAAGACTGCCTGCCTTTGGTCTTTTCTCCAGCTCCAAAGAGTGCCATTTTCTAGAGAAATAGGGGGGTTCTCCACAGTGCTTATCTCACTTGGTAGACACCCTGATTGACACTTTTTGTGAATTTGCTTTCTCTGACTTTTTTTTTGGGGGGGGGGGTTACTTGAGGTGGCCTTGTCCCTTTAAAATGGCTCTAGCTCACAATGCAAGAGATCAACAAATCATGGGGACCTTGGACCTAACAGATGTATCTACACTGTAGCTCCTACACCTATGGCTTAGGGAACACAGTGGAAGAGGAAGTAGATAGCTCGTAAGAGCCAGAGCATCAGGAAGTGTACTGTGCAAGAGTTTCTCCTAAAAATGGCTGCAAAACCAAACATAGATAGGTATGCACAAATATGGAAAGGGGAACGTTTTGCATGATGCCACTCCTAGACAAGAAGCACTGGCAGCTAATGACTGACAAGAGAAGGGGAGTTACCCCCTGGCAGTGATGATTCCAATGCAGAGTGCTCTGCCCACAAAGAACACAAAGGTGCTCATCAGATTGTATTTCTATACATCTATACACACACATGTGTAACAGGCCCCAGGCCTTAGTAGGCCCTGAGCCCTTAGCACAGCTGACTCCATAGTGGAAGTGTCATTCAGGTTATAAAATAGCAAGTAGACTATACCACGTGTCAAAATTAAAGCACAGGCTAAATCCATCAAAGTCCATTGTCTTAGTACTTCGTCTTAGTTAAGTTTAAATTGCTGTGAAGACACAGTGTGATCAAGAATTCTTCACTTGATCTTAGCCAAAAGGCCGAGAAGCGATGTGATCAAGAATTCTTATAGGGGATAGCATTGAATTGGGGCTGGCTTACAGGTTCAGTTCACTATCATCATGTCAGGAAGCAAGGCAGTGTCCAGGTAGGGACGAAGTTAGAGAAGGAGCTGAGAATTCTATAGGCAAACAGAAGACTAGCTTCCTGGCAGCTAGGACAAGGGTCTTAAAGCTCACACTCATAGTGACACACTTCTTTCAATAAGGACACACCTACTACAAGGCCACATCTCCAAATAGTGCCACTCCCTAGGCCAAGCACATTCAAACCACCACGTTCTGATGGTTCTGGGAAACTCTTCAAATGTTCTAACTTTGCCTTTTGGCTTCTGTAGTTCCACTTTGGGCTTCTAGTTAACTGAAGTATATCAAACCTGAGAAAGGTTCAAGGCTACACTGGGATCCCAAACACCCAGAGTAGTCAGGGGCCGTTAATAAAGATTTTCTATTGGCTTAATCTGATGTCTGAGCACACGCATACACACACACACACACAATAATAATAATAATAATAATAATAATAGTCAAAGAATAAAAAGCTACAATGTGAGAGTTGAGGGGAATGAGAAGGGAACAAAGGGAAGTAGGTAGCAGAGATGGGCTGGAAGAGAAAAGGGAGAGAAGTAGCTGATATAGTTCTATTTTCATTAAAAACAAAATAAAATAGCCCCAGGAAAAAGCCACCCATTAAAAAAATTACATGATGAGATGCTGGGGTGGGGTGGGGGAAGTGGTTTCATATGCCTTAAAAATGGGGAGACAAGTTCTATACTCAGGGCCTACATTAAAAATGCCAGTCATGAAGAACCATGGTGGTGCATACCTTTAATCCCAGCATTTGGGAGGCAGAGGCAAGCAGATCTCTGTGGGTTCAAGGTCAGCATGTTCTACATAGTGAATTCCAGGCCATAGCCAGAGCTATTTAAGGAGAACCTGTCTCAAAACACCAAAAAGGGGTGGGGGGTGGGATGTTGGGCATGGTGATACAGTTATAATTTCTGGAAAGACACAGGAGTCTCAGTCAGTCTAACCTAACTGGTGATTTCCAAACCAGTGAGAGACCTTGTCTTAAAGGAGACAAATGACATTCCTGGGATTATTCTCCTATGTACCTACCTAAACACACACACACACACCATTCAAAGTAATAATTATAACAATTATGAGGGGTAGAGGCAGGAAAATGAGGAGTTCAAAGCCAGCCTCTATGAAGTGGAAACTTAAGGGTACTTTGGAAAGTCATTTGGATGGTGTTTTTCTGGGGCAAACATGTGAAGGAACGTTTAGCTGAAGGGGGAGCACAGGTGAAAGGATGCTCTGCTAAAGCAAGGACATGAAAGGATACGTGATGAAGGATTTTGTGCTAAGGACCTGCACATATTGGCCCGCCTTACATTGCATAGTTGAGCTGCATTTGTTGGGACGCCATAGGGAGAAACACACCAAAAAACTCCTGGTGGTGTGCTGCAGCTTCTTGTCGATTCCTTGGACTTGGTCGGATTGGCAGAGTGATGTCAGCTGAGACAGATGCACTTGCTGAGGACCAGCAGAAGACATGTGATGTTTGGAGAGAGCATAAAAAGGACTTGATGGGGCTGGAGAGATGGCTCAGTGGTTAAGAGCACCAACTGCTCTTCCAAAGGTCCTGAGTTCAAATCTCAGCAACCACATGGTGGCTCACAACCATCCATAATGAGATCTGATGTCCTCTTCTGGTGCATCTGAAGACAGCTACAGTGTACTTAGATATAATAATAAATAAATCTTTTTTTTAAAAAAAAGTATAATGAAAAAAAGGGACTTGATGGACAGTGACAGAGAGGAAGCAAGTCTTGCTTATAGAGTGAGTTATGCAATGCTTGTGGGTCTTGAGTCTTCATTGATCTTCTCTTATAGAAGAGAGTCACAGCTGAGAACTTCTCCTGACATCTCTCCTGCTGAGTTGAGCCCAAGA
Organism: Mus caroli; assembly: GCF_978045245.1. Classification (NCBI taxonomy): domain Eukaryota; kingdom Metazoa; phylum Chordata; class Mammalia; order Rodentia; family Muridae; genus Mus; species Mus caroli. Next base: position 23,665,993 of record NW_028227270.1, on the reverse strand, counting down.
TGAGGCCTGGCTGTCTCTGCTGGGTAGTACCATCTCTGTTGATTCTTGTTTGCTATCCCAACTCTACTGAACTGGACTGCTGGTGTATCTATGAAGTATTTGTGAGTGGATAAAGGTCGCTCCAAAAAAACCTTTCTAAACAGATCCACTTCCCCTGTATCCTTTCTTTTCCACTCCCTCTGGTGGGTGGTGGGCTACAGGGAAAGTTAAAGCATTTAAGAACCATCATTAAAAATAGGTTTTGAAAAAGATTAAAGTTATACCCCCGCCACATTAAGACTTATCTCAGAATAAAACACTATATGATAGAAACTTAGAAGGGCCAAGTCTCCTAGGAAAGTTCCAGAACAACTGGTTCGGATGTAGCCCAGACACCTCCAGTCTAACAGGCCCTGGTTCCAGTCACCCTGTCCTGTATTGATATGGGGTACAGAGAAGATTGTATTAAATGGGTTGTCAGTTGTCCGTGGTAGGTACTATTGTCTTACTGAGGTGTGTAATGTCTCCGCCACATTTGCAGTTACAATGCAAGCCCTCTAACCCCAGACATGAAGCGCCCCTACACTTTTCTCACCCTTAGTACCTGGGTCAATAAACTCTGGGTCTCCCTGCTCCTTTCAGCCATGACCCCTGCCCTTGTTAAGACTGGAGACACCTTGCTGCTTGTTCCCCTGTCAGCAGGGAAGTCACTGCACACTGGTTCTCAACCTGTGGGTCATGCCCCCTTTGGGGTCAGGTTGCCTGAGGAACATCGGAAAACACAGGTATTTCGATAGCAATTCATAACAGTAGCAAAATTACAGTTATGAAGTAGCAATGAAAATATATATATTTTTTATGGTAAGTGGTCAGGTAGAGAACCACTGCTTTGTGAGGAACTGGGATAAACCGGAATCAGCATAAGTCAGACAATGCTGGATTCAAACCTCGGATAATGTTCAGCTTTGAGTAGGATGCAACTGAAGGTTTGCAGCCTGCACTCTGGCTGTTTCTCCTAAGGACCACTGGTCTCTGCTTTGTCAGCCTCTTCCCTCCTGCCTCTTTTCCTTTTTATTGGTACAGGAGGTTGAACAGAGGATGCTCTTAGTCTATTCTGGTCTCTTCCTTGCTTGTCCTTGAGAAAACAGAGTAAGAGAAATCAGCACCCCAGGGCCTTTGCACTGGCTGCTTAGTAGAAATTCCTTCCTCATATCTTGCGCTTCATCCCACATAGTCTCTGATAGACTCTATTGTTCACCACCACCTGACAAGTTGCATAGTCTTGTCAGCCTCTCTGTGTGTGCAGAGACTCTTCATCCATTATAGTATACCGGTGTCTGAAACAAGTCCTGGTCCATATCTGGCACTCACTAAATATTTATTGAAAGGATCAATGAATTCCTGAGTCCTAATGTTCTGTAGCCTCAGCTGGCTGGAGGACACAGCCAGGCTGCAGGTGATGGGTGGGTGGGTGGGGGGAGGTGGTGAGGGGTGCGAATAGGAAGAGGCTATTGAGATGGTCCAGAGTTCTTGGGGAGTAAACAAATATGGAACAAATGTGATTCAAGAATGAAATAAGAAGAAAATACTCAGAAAGACCAGGAAAGGTTCTGGCTAGCACCACTGTGGGTGCTGAACCAAGGCCAGGGCTGCCTTGCTCTCTTCAGCTGCTGAAGTCTGGTTCTTGTCATACAGCAAGCTCGACATCTATTTTGATGTCCATATTATATGTCTTTTGGCATGCGGAGGACTCCTATCATTTAGGAGATTTATAGAAATTAGGGAAAGCGGTGTGAAATGCCTCCTGCCGCCGTATGGGAAAGGTGGAGAAACGGCTGACATTTGGCTTCTTGCCCATCTCACTAAAGTTTCGAGTTTCCCTACTTCTGCCCCGTCTTGGGTGGAGTAGCCCTCTTATCAAACGTAAAATTCTCTGAGTAGCCATAAAGACTTATCCAGGCATCTGGTGGGGTTTTAATATTCAAAGACTCATACTGTAATCGTACATAAAACTCGGCATGTCGGTCCAGCTGTTGTAAGAACTGCGAGGTTTCCTTTGTCTGTCCTCCTGCTTCTGCTTCATTTAGCTATTATGGGTTAGGGCTTATATATGGGATGAGGCCTGTGCCACACCCAGCTCCAGCCTAGGGATCAGGGGCACAGCAGTCTGTGCTGCCATCACTCACATGTCATGTTTCTTTGGGCAGCAGACTGCCTGCTTGTTCAATACGAGGATGGTCCTCTGAGTCTTTTATTGAGAATTGAAAGATCCTTCCCTCTGGATACACTTCTGCCCTGAAGTCAATTTTTGAGTCATTTTTGTCTAGAGAAATTAGTCATTTCAAACTGCATATTATGCACAGTTTTAGTCGGTGCTTGGACCCAATGCCAGCCTGGCAGGCATCTTGTGGAAATATACCTCAGCACCATGTAATTGTCCTGGAATATGCAACACTGCTTTTGGTGGCACTCGTGCTGAAACAGCTTGATTTCCAAATTATGTTATAAATAATGCTGTGAGGTCATCTTGACAGAAATACACATATCTCCCTCCATCTAGATATAGCTCACCTTCAGCCCCCAAGCGACAGCTTACATATTTGTTCATAGATGGTGTTCTTAGTTCTCAGGAAATTTATACTTAAAAAGGAGATGATGATGATGATGGTGGGGTGTGTGTGTGTGTGTGTGTGTGTGCATGCACATGTCTGTGCATGTATGAGTGTCTGGAGGGGGCATGTACATGCCATGGTAGGATGGTGGAGTCAGAGGACAACCTCGGGTACTCTTCCTCCCTCCCCCTCATCCTTATAGTACAGAGTATCTTGATTATTCTTGGTGGGCACTGTATAAGCCAGGCCAGCCAACCTACAAACTTCTGGAGACTCTTCTGTCTCTGCTTTCCATCTCCCATCGAGGATTACAGATGTGTGCTCTCTCTCCCAGCTTTACAAAATCTGGGGACTCCAACTCGGGTCTGTCTTCACACTTGTACAGCCAGCACTTTATCCACCAAGTCATCTCTGGAACCCAAAAGACATTTTTCAAAAAGTGTATTGCGCACATAGGCTGCACAAAGCATGCAAAGTTTTGCCTCATGTTGTGAACACCCATGTTAATGCAGTGTCATGTGAAAACCTCGGTGGACAACCGGCCGACTCTGCTGATGGTAACTGCACACGTGTTTCTCATTCCTTTGCTTAGCTTTCTTCACGTGGTGTTTACATTTGTTTACTATCTGGTGGATGCTTCCAGAGGTCTTCTGTTTGCCCTGATAGCTATGTACAGAAGGAAAATGTCCTTGTTAACATATAACACCAGCCTGTAATTTTTCCAGAAAAGAATTTTGTTAATGTTCAGATGAGTGTTACAGCTAATTAGGAACATATACTCATCACTAAAGTAAATTGACTGGGGTTTGCAGTAGGTAATTGCTTATGAAGTGTAATGAAGTCTTGTTTTCTCGGTATAGTGATATCAGTAGACGGTAAGCACTTTCCGTTATGTATAGTAAATTATGCTCAGACTTCACTTATGAAGTATTCATCTTCACCACTTTTGATATAAGTATCCTACTGGTATGGTTCATATTTCTTGTTGCCTTCACTCCAAAGACTGAGTCATTTCAACCTTCACTGTAACTCAGCCATTGTTGTGAGCATGGATAATTTTACTCCAATAAGAATGCATGATGACATCAGAGCTTGTTGAGTTATGAGCTGTGTTGGGAAAATTCCTAGGTAAATGATCTCAGGGTCTTAGATTTATTGAGCCTCTGTGAGTCTTCCGATTCTTCACTAAATGTCGTGTTCATACATCCTGCCTTCTCCACAGCTTTTTTTTTCAGGGTGCAATTTTGGAGCATTCACTGTGTGGGGCTTTCTTCCACATATAGAGAACAGAGTTCTATCGGAGACACAGTAGTGATGCCGTCCTTGTATGGGGTGCACCTAGAACTGGATGGGTAAAACATTAATGAGGCCCCAGTTAAATAAGACAAGTCATTCGCTCTGGTCTGAGACGATGCTCATCGTACTTGGGAAGGCTGTGCTGTGCGTCAGAGAAAGGAGGATCCAAGAATGGTCCATGTTAATTAAGAGTCCATTGCAGTTTACTTCTGGCCCAGACCTGAGGGAGGGGGGTGGAATTCCTAGACTTAACAAGCAGTACTTAGCTTTTCCCCTACCAAGAAATTGTTCTAAGCCCTTCTTTTAAGATCTCAGCCTCCATTCTCTGCCTCATATTCAGTGTCTCAAGGAAGCGCAGGCATAAACATGCCTGAGACTATCCAACGGGCGTTGGGGGTGGGGGGTGTTCTATGTGAAATTCACCAGGTGCCTTGGTTTGCTCTTGAATGGAGATTCTACTACTGAGGAATTATGTTGACAATATTTATCGACTGATTGATCGGCTGATAGTTCATGTGACCATGAACATGCCATGGTGCACGTGTAGAATTCAGTTGACAACTTTTAGAAATCTAGTCTCTCTTTTTATCTGTAGATCAAACTCAGGTCATCGGGCTTGGTGGCAAGCACCTTCACCTACTAAGCTATCTCACTGGACCCATTCCTGGAGACTTTGTGGTGAAAGCCTGGCCGGAGCTATCTCAACATGCTAGGCTCAGCCACTTACCCATCAAATACCAGATAAAAACTCAATGATAGTGAAATGAGCAGAGAAAGATTTAGCCAATGTGGCTACATCAGGAAGAACAACAAATAAAGGGGTGCCCTTTGGTGACCCCCAGGTCCATCAGAAGTGTACTGACATGAGGTTTAGTTTAAGTAGAGGGAAAGAAGTATGCATAACTAAGCAGCCCCAGTTAAGGTGTGGCCCTGCCTTTCAGTGACCCACAAGGCCTGGTCTATGGACCAAGATGACCTAAGGTGTCAGAACTGTGTGAAATATTTTCCTAAGAGGCAAATTCTTTCTCTGGTTGGCACCCAGATTGGGTCTTTCCCTTCCCTCACACCCCAGTATGAGATTACTAGAAATTCAAAAATTCATTGTTTCAATAGATAACAACAAGGTATTTAAGGTTCATTCTCTTGTGCCTGGATCCTCCTAGCAGTGAGTGCTGTGTTTTAATTAAAAGAAAAAGGAGCCAGGGATATGTTTGGTGGAAGCACCTCTTCAGGGCTATGCTGAGGCATCTCTTCCCCCTGATGGACCAGCCACATAGTGGTTTGTATAGAATAGAGTTTATTCAGAGCATGGGGAGGGGAGTTGAGGGGGTAGTAGAGGCAGAAAAAGTCAGGGGGGGTGAGAGGGGAGAGGGAGGACGGGAGAGAGGTGGGGAGGGGGGGATAGGGGAGAGGGGAGGAGAGGCCAGCCATGAGCACATGGAGTGAGAGGGGGAGGGGAATGGAGAGAGAAGGGACAGATGACTGAAGAAGGCAAGAGAAGAGAGCAAGAGAGTGAGGAGGGGACAAGTAGCCTTTTTTTTTATAGCGGTTGCCAGGTAACTGTGGGATGGAGCCTAGAAGAAATGCCATCAGTGGGTCCAGGGATTGGTGTGATTAGCCGTCTGTTTAAAGGCTTCATTTCTTCTCTTTCCACTCCTGTTCCTGCTCCAGCCTCCTTTTCACCACTCTCTGTTTTCCTGGACCGATGGTACTCATCGTCATGGTTTTTCACCCTCAGGTATTGTTCTGCCCCTTACTGGCCAGGCAACAGTCTCCTTCCAGGTACCAGTGAGGGCTTGGCTTCTCAAACATGCCCTGTACTCCTCCAGGTGTGTGTGTATAGACATCACTGCAGAGCCTGACCTAGGCGGTAAGGGTGAGAGTCCATTATCTAACCAACTCCCAGTGAAACCTGTGCGGCTTTTGCCTGTAGTGCATCCCAGTGGGCAACTAAAAAATGTTTCTTCTATACTGTTGGTCTTGTCACCACCCCCAGGAGTATAAAGAAGACCAGTGTCTGCCCCTGTGTGACAGCCATCTGTCTAGAATGAAAGCATTTCTAAGTGAGGTATTAAGGTTTAAAGAAGCATAGTCCTTCAAAATGCCCAAAGAATGATAATGTACTTCACTTGGGAAGGCTGATGACTAAATTAGTTATGGTCTTCAAGTGGGATTTTTCTTGTTTGCTGAGTTCTCCTGATTGAGAGTTTACATCATTCCTGAAACAAAACTTTCCAAAGGAAACACGGGATAAAACCGAAAGGAACAACGGATTCTGAGCCAAAGCCTTATTTACTGTAGATCCTTTTCCTATAAATATAGTAACATCAGACTGTGAAAGGGGGAGGAGAAGGTGTCAGACTGCATATCTGAGGTCATCCTCTGGCTTTCTGTTTTGTAAATTTACACTTCAAAATAACCACACACCACAACTGGCAATACCTTTCTTTACAAACAAAGCAAGGACCATATAGTCATCTTATGATGTGTGTTTGCAATATAATGTCAAGTGATGGATGCTTCCTGTGTTCTAGCCTACTGCAGGATATTGTGTGTGCACATTTCAATGCATGGCTACTGAGGTGAATAAAAGACATAGACAGCCCCATTCATGTAAAATACCAATTCTGCAATAAGGAGATAGGAGAACAGTTCATTTTGACCCAGTGTGAGGGAGAATAACTTAGGAATACAGATTCAAGTTGCCCGAAATGGCTAGTTCTACCTTACAAGGATTATATAAACTTAGGGTCACAGTAAAGAAAAAGGCCTGAATAAGAGTTTTTTTTTTTTTAATGCATGGGTGTGTAGATGAGCTCTATCAAGAAATCTACGCATATGTTGACTGTATAACGTTCCTAGCATTAGGAATGTGTTGTTTCTTGGGATGACAAGGGTAGAGACATAGTCCAAGAACTGTAATGGAAAATCAAGGGAATTTTAGGTCAGATACAGAAGTCGGTGCAAATGGCAAAAGTGGTGACAGACAATCCAAGATAAATATTGGCTCTTGACCTGTAATAGGCACCATGTTCTTCGTGAGCCAACATCATCTCTGCAAGATCTTTCACAGAGATGCAGCCTCTTCAGAAAACCCCAGATCACATCACAGAGAGATGACCATGTAAATGAATTTGAATCAAATGAAGTACCTCTTTGGAGGCTCAGATCCAAAGCATTTGACCCAGAGAGACTTCTGAAACCATAAGAGTCAATTTTGTGTCAAGCACTGGATTAGTGATACAGACTCCTGTACCTCGTGGTTCAGGGTACAAAGAGTGACTATGCTAAAGTAGAGGTTTCGGATGTAATGGGTCTAGATGGAGCTTGGGAATTCAGTTATTACAGGGTCTCAGGAGAAGCAAGGCTGGGGCAGTAAGGAACATGCTCTAGGAGAACAATAAATTAGTGTTACTCAAAACATGATCGTCAAGTCCTCATTCCCTGCCCAATATTTCTACTGAGTCTGAATTTCTGGGAGTTAAGAGTATATAAGATGTTTTAACAAATGCAATTCTTACAGAGAAGCCCAGGAAGCCCTGGTCCAGACATCAAGTTCCACAAAGGCCAGATGTGTTGAATTCAGGACACGTGTCGTTTTCCTCAGCAATTTCAGCTCCCAGGCACTATCAGGTCTTTGTCATTTCCAGAGCCTGTCAACTCAATATCAAGGGGCCTAGTTCAACTTTTCCAACATAAATAGGCAGATAAGTAACCAGGTGCTCCAGTGAAAGACTGACACTCCCCCAACATGCTATTAGGAGCAGGCTGAATGAAGCCAGAGAGAAAATAATGACCAAAAAAGAGCGGTGCTGATTTGAGCCAGATTGATGGCTAGCTAGTCTTATTGTAATATTCATGATGAGCAGAGTCTTTGTAATGGATTTAGCAGATGTGGACATCCTCCTGCCAGACTCCCTCTGCCTAAATGGAAACTGCAATCACCCAATATGTTTCCTCATCCTCTGGCCTAAGATTGAGTTGTCACCCTCTCCCAGACACTCCTCCAGGCGCCCCAGATGGTACTGGCTGACACACTCCAAGGATGTCATTATGAACACGTGTAAACCACATGAGGGGGACGACCTTCTGGAAACTAAATCCGTGGCACTACCCTCACCCCTGAGGGCCTTTCGATACTGCTGGGAGGAGCTGAGGTAAGTGGGTCTCAGGTGTTGGGAGGTCTTGGAAAATCAGGGATCCATTGGAAACTCTTAAGCAGAGATGCTAGACAGGCATTGGGAAATTCTCTAACGAGTTAATGTGACAGCAATATATGTTTGAGCTCTGATTTTCTATCTCCCTTAATTCCAGTGCTGTTCAGCTGCCTAATTGAGGGAGAATCTTTTTGGAATCCAGGTAATGTCACTAATTTATCATTCTCTCAGAAAATTTAAATGATTTATTGTTATTTATTTTACACACAGTATAATAGCTCTGGCTAGTTATAATACAAAGGCACATGGTGACACAGAATTGACAGAGGTGTTGGATAATTAATGGTCTATGACATAATTGACTTCACAAACTAAAGGACCTCATTAATCAGGACCCTGCAGCTGATTTTGGGGAGTTAGGACCACCAGAATTCAGATGTATAAGATTCCCCCATCAGCACAGGGGCCTTGGTACAGCCTTCTAAATGACTCTTGGTTAAGACAGGCACTTTTCACTCTTTCAAGACTCAAAACACAAACCAAAACACTAAGACAAGAAAACCAAATGTCCACAGGAGTGTTACCTCTGTGGCATTTGGAAAGCTGGTAGGCCCTATTCCCCTTGTTAATTTTCATCATCAACTTGACTTGTTTTAGAACCACCAAGGCAATACAATTCTGAATATATCTAAGGGTGTCCTAGGAAGGTTTAACTGAAAACGTTAAAAGATGGAAAGACCCACACTGACTGTTAATGTGCCATTGCTGTAGGCTGGAGCCCCAGACAGAATACAACGGAAAAAGTGGACTGGGCACCAGCACCCTTTCCTCCCGGTTTCCAGACTGTAGAAGCAACACAACCCTTGGCCATTCCTTCATTGTCATATGGACTATGTCCCGTCTCAAACTGTAAAGGAAAACAAACCCTCCCTCCATTAAGTTGCTTCTTGTCAAGGTGTTCATAGCAATAAGAAAAATAATTAACAGATTCTTCAATTTCCTGGCTGGCCACGGCATGCATCTCCTGTTGGAACCTCAGCTTAAATTTCTGAATTCCAGAAAGGTGTTGAGGACCCTAGAATGAATTAGGTTTTGAAGTGTCTTGCCAGTGGAACATTTTAAAGCCAATGAAGGAGAGATCACAAACCCCAGGGGGCTCGTAGTGTCCCATCTGAGAAGAACTGGGGACAGAAGTCTAGCAACTAGATTGTTTCCAGGAAGATGCATAACATCGTGCAGGGAGGTGCCTCGTTGGAAGCACTTCTCCATCCTGCAGATCACACGGATACTTGGTGTACATTTCTGTCCTCTCTCCCAAGGCCAGGGAATGAACAAGTGTGACAGTATTTTGAAGGGCTTAAAGTCCTCAATAAACCTGAGCTAGGGCTTTGAAGGTGATTTTCCTGTCTTGTATAAGGTAGATGTGACCTTTGGAAGATGCAGGTAGGAGCTGACAGGATGCTGGAAGGAAAGGAGCTGTCTACGAATAGTGCTCAAGTCTTTGGAAATTGTATATTTGAAGATATAAGACACAGTGGGGGTCCTGCTGGGTCACAGTCCAGAAACCTGAGAGCCTGACTGGGCTGTCAGTAATACTTAAGACAGGCAAAGGGCTCTTGGTGGCACCTGAGCACCTAACCTGCCTATTGACAGACTTGGGATATTTTAGTTCTCTTGGATCTTGACTTTAGTGCTCCCTCAGCTGATTCTCTTTCTAGAATATTACACATTTCTAGAATAAACATTCTTTTGAACTATTTATTGAGTTATTTTCAGGTATCAGAATCAGAGAGAGAGACATCCCTGAAAATCACAGAGACTAGAAGGGCTAATGTGTTAACCACTGATCTCTAGAATCTGCAGAGATCGGTTTATTAGACTTCAATCTCTCCAATAAGACCACGGATGATCCAGAGGTGAGTCAATACTCCAAGAAGCATGTTTAACCAAAAAAAAAAAAAAAAAATGTTTTCACCTTGCAGGACGGCTCAGGTATAGTCCTGTTCCTTGTGGATATGGACTGGGAGTTAAGATAAGTGGGCAAGCTGGTTAGTGGTTTCAGACACTGCAAAATTAGACTTCTTCTCAAGGAAAGGTGGCCTGAAAGAAAATTCGCAGGCTAACAGAGGGGGAGGAGAAAGTGCTGCAAGTTTCCATATCACTTCTTTGGACGGGAAAGTCAGATGTGATGTGTTTAAACACTTCCATATCTGAAAGCCATCGGGCGTGGGAACTCTTTGGAGAGAGGGCATTCACACATACAAGTTCAGCTGCTCCTGTCTTACCTGAATGCTGTATTCACACGATAATCCTCGGAGATAAATCATAACCGTGTCCTAGTTATCCGAAGGCCTTGCTACTGCCAGGACCATTAGTGAGTGCAGGTGTGCACACAGGCCTGCGAAGGAAGAAGGAAGAGGTCTTTCCACACGGGATATGTGAAGACTGAGTTTCAATTGGCATCTGCAGCTGTTATCAAACAGTGCAGATGCTAGAATAAAAAGAGTGTTGGGAAGAGCTAAGCCCTGGGAATTCACTTGCTCTCCATGGGCTCGACAGCACCTGGGGACGACCCAAAGGGAGGAGACATGAAGGGGCTGCTTGTAGTTGTAGCTCTTGATAATTGATCATTACTGAAAGGCTAAATGGAATGTAGAATCTGGATTAGATCCTAATCTACCTTAAAGGAAAGGAACATTCATGGGAACACTGGTTTAGTTTCATTTCTGTTGCTCTGTTAAAATACCTGACCCCCTAAAAATTTTTAGGGAAAAGGGGAGCTTATTTGACTTATTCTATAGGAGATTATAGTCTCCTATAGTAGTAAAGTTACAGTGGCAGCAGCTTAAGGTAGCTAATAACATCCACAGTCAATAGCATGGAGAAATGCATGCAGACATGCATGCATACTGGATGCTTTTTCTACTCCTACACATTCCAGGTTCTATGTGACATCCATAGAGAGAAGTAATTGAGTGCATGCATGGTCACTTGCTTGCTTGTGCTTGGTTTGATTTTTTTTTTCTACTTTTTTACAGTTTAGGACCTCCAGCCTAGGGAATGATGCCACCCTCAGTGGTTTGGGTCTTCCCACATTTGACTTAACTGAGACAGTTTCCCACAGTCTTGCCCACAAGCCCACTCAATGCAGCCAATCTCTCCTTGAGACCCTCTTCCAAGGAAAGTTTGGATTATTACAAGTCAACAATTAAAGCTAACCAGCATAAATGGTGAAACCTACATAAAGCCTGTAGTTTAGTTAATACAAACTACAGGCTTTATTTATTGCTGGTGTTTATTGCTCAGTTTGTGTTAACATTAGGGAAGCTGAGCATATGGTAAATCTCTGAGCGTTTTTTTGCAATATTTTATGTCTAAAATTACTATGAAAGCTTAAAAATATGTAATTGTAAAGGTGTATTGCGTTTAGCATGTAATATGGAAGAACACAGTCAACCAGGCTAACCCAGGCACAAACAGATAAGCCCTTCTCCTGTGTAACCAGTGTTCAACAGCTGAACTCTAGACAACTGTCACCGTGTGAAAATGCAGGTTGTAGTTTCACAATTTTCTTAAGAAAACACTTTTTCAAGAATATTTGTTTGTTTTTCTTTTATTGAAAATAGATTTTGTTGGGGCAGTTTACTCTGATCATAGCTCATCTTTTCCCTCCTCCTCCTCCTCCCAGTTCTTCCTCACCCCACTCCCACCCTGACCTATATTCCTTCTATCCCTCATCAGAAAACAAGCAGGGATCTAAGGAACAATAATAAGATAAAACAATATACAATAAGATAAAACAAAAACAAATTGGAAACACACAAAAAAAGTGAAAAAGCCAAAGAAAAGGCCACAAGAAACATATAGACACAGAGACACATGCATTGTCACACATGGGAATCCTGGAAAACCCCAAAACAGAAAGCCATAATATATATGCAAAGGGCTTTGTAAATTTAAAAGAGGAAAAAATATGCCCTGACTCAACATTCTGAGACAAAGAACTTCCAACTTCAAAGATGCCACTGAGTTTGTTTTCTGTTGGCCATCCAACATGAGGCCTGCCCTTAAAGGGGGTTTGTTTCAGCTACTCTTCATGGTAGGCCCTACGCTCAGCAGTGGCAGGTGTCCAACAGAAAATGAATGACACAGCTGTTTTGGATGTTCCTTGTTTAATAACGTCCTGTCAGAGCCCTTCCCTTTTTCTTTAAATAACAACAAAAACGAAACAAAACAAAAGCTGTCTCATTATTTTTCATTTGTATTTTATTTGTATTTTTTTATTCTTTATTTTTACCCTATGGGTTCCTTTTTGTGTATATATTACAGCTCCCAGTTTAGCAAGTTGGTTGGTTGTTTTCTATAGGATTTCTTAGTGTTCAAACAAGGGGGTCTCTGTTTCTTGTGCCTTCTCTTAGACTCTTTTTCCTTCTGCTTGCTTTGTTCAATTCTGACATTAGTTTTTTTGTTTTATCTTATTTTAGTTTATTATTATCTGCTCCACCAAAGTGGTTTTTCTTCCCCTGGTGAGACTCTCTTGGAAAAAAACCAATTTTTCACTTGTAAGTTGTTATCGATTGGAGATAGCTTCTGGGTTAGGGTTGGGGGCATATGTTCACTTATCCTTTTAGCTCTGGGACTCCATCTGGTGCTGTTAGGAGAATGTCATTTTATTGCTAGGAGAACAGTAGTATTTGGTTTTAGCCTAGGTCCCTGGCCTATCTTGTCTCGGGTTCTTGGCCACCCAAGTAACATTAGGTATAGGCTTTATCTCATGAATTGAAGAGACCTTAAACCTAATCATATATTGTTTGGTGACTCCTACAAACTTTGTGTCACTACTGTGCTAGTGTATCTTACAGTAGCTGCATTGGTGTTTATCTTTCTCCTTTGGTAGCATACAGAGTCCCTCAGCCATAGGGCCTCACTGTCATTTCCTGGAGATCAACCAACAGCTTTGGCAATCGCCTGAATTGTCTGAGCATTCCTATGGTTTCCCCTTTAACCAGCACCTTTATTAGATGGAACCCATTCTTGGTAACAGAAGCTTCATTTGGTGGTGAGACATGTCCAGTTGGGGCTTTGTCTCCTCTGTTATTTGTCAATTTTGTTTAGATCACCTTCAGATATGCATACATTTTAGGACGTTTCCACTGTATTAGGTTTACATATGACCCCTCAAATGACCCTTACTTTTAGCTGTCTCTCCCTATATTCCCTTCATCAGCCCCCTCTTTCCTTCCTCCCCTGTTTCCCTCCTGCACTCTCTTCTTCCCTCTCCTTCCCTGTATAATCCTTCCATTCTAGTCTGTTACCTCATCCATCCATAGTTGTCTATTCTACTTTCCCTTCCTATGGCCATCTATCCCCTTCAACGAGTCCCTTACTGTATACCTTACCTCTGTGGCTATACAGACTGTAGCATGCTTATCATTTTCAAGTATTTTAAAGATGTGCGTGTATATGAGTTTCCCCAATTTTATCACGATGATGAAAAGTTTTTTTGTTTAGTTGTTGTTGTTGTTTACAATACTTCAGGAACAAAGAAAACATAGTCATGCATGCAGATATGACTTTTTTTTCTGGACAGCAGAGCAGAGATTGTGCAAGAGAATTATCTGGAAGCCTTAAAAAGGTGGTGTTCCAGGTCCCATCCTTAGTGGTTACAATTGAGTAAAGCTCCAAACCCAGGTTCTTCATTTTTAACAAGCATTCTAGATGATCTGAATATAGGAAAGTGATGGACGTCTCTTGGTTGGACAATCCTTAATTAACTTTCCCTTTCCTTTTTCTCATTATCAACTTCAAGGCCAGTTCTGGGCAGTGGTGGCCATGCCTTTAATCCCAGCACTTGGGAGGCAGAGGCCTGCGGATTTCTGAGTTCAAGGCCAGCCTGGTCTACAAAGTGAGTTCCAGGACAGCCAGGGCTATACAGAGAAACCCTGTCTCGAAAAAACAAAAACAAAAAACCAATTGTAGGTCTAGATCTGCTGTGCTCTGTATGATAGTCACAGCATGCAGAGCGTAAAGCACTGAGTATAAAACATACATGTCTCAAAGACTTAGAACAAACTTAACACGCAAAGCATCTTGATCACTTATTATTAACAATAAATGATATCAGTATTGGTTAAATGTTGACATGATAATATCTTAGCTTCACTGCATGTCTCAATTTGTGACTCACATTCTATCTGTTATTGTTGGACATAACTGATCTATGGAACCTTGTTGAAGAGACATTCTCTGCCCTTGGCACATAATGGCAAAAAGAGTGCCTAGTGTTTAAACATCACACATCTGCCTAAATTACCAGGCATTGGAGCACAACGTTAGAGAAGAAACTGCGGGTGCCAAAGCAGTCATCTGTGAGAACTGGGTAAGATTTGGGACACACTGTCCTACAATCTCTGTATCTGCCAACAAGAGTCATGAGTAAAGAGCTATCACATGACTAATAGGGCAATCACATGACTAATACGTCACAGTCTATTGCAGGCACCCTTTCTAGGTGTCGGCATAATGCTTTTGTGCACTGTGGGAAGATTATCCTTGTGCTATTCAAATGCTGATTTCTCTGTCCCCCATATCATGTTGCAATCCAGACTTGGCATTCTAATGCTTACTCTAAGTATCTCCTGTTTCAAGTTTGGGCAAACATCGCTCCCCTTTTATTCTCTGACTTGTCAATAAAAGCGGATCATCCAAGCTGGGTGTGGTGGCGCACGCCTTTAATCCCAGCACTCGGGAGGCAAAGGCAGGCTGATTTCTGAGTTCGAGGCCAGCCTGGTCTACAAAGTGAGTTGCAGGACAGCCAGACAAAACAAAACAAAACAAAACAAAACAAAACAAAAAGCTGATCATCCAATGGCTGTGCTGAAGAGAATAGGAAGAATAGGATGAGAGACTTCTACCAGCTGGGAAAGGCGGGGTGGATTTGCCACTAGGAAGGGGTCTAGAGAGACGTCCTGAAAAAAAAAAAAAATACATGAAGCCCAAAAAGCCAGTCCAATACTAAAATGCAAGTATCTCAGGGATTTTGGCTGGGAGTTAGCCAGAAAATTTTAGATTAGAATAGATCAATTTTGCTGCTCAGTTTTTGTGTTGGAAGCTAATAAAATAAATGTTATAGACTCAGTCTCATTCATTTGAGAGTTAGCTGGGGATAAAGAAAAACTGCCACGTTTAAAAATGCATTTACATCTAGGGGACTCCACAAAAACTACATGCTTTGAATTAGGTTATTAGGAAGGCATAAACTAAGGCAATGCCCCTTATCTCTGATTAAATAATAATACTTTAGAACCAGGCATGGTGGTGCAGACCCATAATTCCAGCATCCGGAAAGCTGAGGTAGAGGGAACAGGAGATTAAAGGTAGCTTAAGGCAAAAGAGTGAAGACTTTTCTCAAAAACCAACAATGGAATATTATGTTGGAAATCATATGCAATAGACGGAGGAAGCTTTTGGAAAATCTTCATGCTGATAGTAGAGTTATTCGGTGGAGAAAAGACATCAAGGCAAGACGCCGATAACCAAGGAAGAGTTTGAGATCCTGGAAGGTGGTCAGGTGCGTAGAGTATCTCAGGGTCTACCCCATCCTATTCATGTATCAAGCTCCTAAGCACTATCATGTCAGTGCTGGCTTTGCTCATTCTTATCCTTTAATTTTCACTGAATACGTTTAAGGACTGAGGCATAAAATCTTGATACACTTTTGTGTCAATATATGGTCCTGCATCACTCAGCAGTAAGCTGAGCTCTGAGACCTACAAGCACACTTAGCTGACTTACTCATGGTCTTAGCTCTTCTAAGTAAATCTATAATGAACATGGGTTTAGATAGCTTTATATAGGGGTTATTTCATTGACTTTGAGTTGAACTCAGCAGAAAGAGGCTGGATCATGCCACAGTTCTATTTTGATATCTTTCAGAACCTCTGTACTGATTTCCACAATGTTTGCAACGTACATTCCCATCCCCAGTGTTCCTTTAACATCCACCTCTGGCCAGTAGGTGTTATTTTTTTGTCTTTTGGATGAAGCTATCTTAACAGATGTGAAACTACACCTAACTGTGTTTTGATTTGCATTTTTTTGGGGGATCAGGGACTCTTCATCTAACTATGGGCCACGTTTATGTATCCTCTAGAGAAACATTGTGCTGGTTAGTTTTTGTCAGTTTGACACAAACCACTTAACTTGGAAGAATCTCGGTGGAGGATTTGCCTCCATTGCATTGGCCTATAGGTAAGTCTTGGGGGTCAATGGTGACATTTTCTTGATTACTAATTGATGTGGGAGACCCAAACTCTCTGAAGGTGGTGATGGGTTTGTGTGCTTGTCCTGGGCTGCATAAGAAAGCACACTGAGGAAGCCAAGGGGAGCAAGCTGATAAGCAGCATTCCTCCATCATCTTTGTTCCATTGCCTGCCTTCAGGTTCATGCCTTCAACTCTTGCTTTGGAGTCCTTCCACGATGGACCATAGCTGTTGAATGAAATAAAGCCTTTCCTCTCTAATTGCTTTTGGCCATGGTCTTTACCACAGCAATAGAAAACAAACCAGAACAAATATCTATCCAGGGCCTTTGCCTAATGTTTTAGTTATTCACTTCTTTGTTCTTTACGAAAGTATTTTTGTTGACTTAATATAATTTTGAAGGTCAACAAGACAGCACTGTGAATACAAGGACTTGTACCCAAACTTGGTGAGCTGAGTTTGATTCGTGGGACTAGCATGGTGCAGGGAGAAAAGTAACTCTGGCATGTTATCCTCTGACCTTCATGTGTCCAGTACATGTGTGCATGCACACGTGTGCACACATATTCAATAAAACAGTAACGACAACAATGATAGTAATAACAATAAACTGTTTAACATTTCTTTGAGGAGTCTCAGTATGCACCACAGGCTGACACCAAATTTGTAATCCTTCTGTTTTAGCTCCCTGAGTACCAGAATTAATGGAATGTTCCAACAAGTTCTTTGCTATTGATTTGTATAAATCCCTTACATATTGTGAATATATTAACCTCCTATAAGATAAGTAGTCCACAAGTATGTTCTATGTTCCTTCATTTTGTTGATTTCCTGCTGTGTGTAGATGTCTTTCAGTATCTTAAACATGTCTTTGTGCTTCAAGCAAAATTTTATGCATGTATTTCTAATTCACTTATACTTACCTAACTAAAAGGCTATTTCATAAGAAATTCTTTTATATATAAAACAGTTTCAATCTCCACTTATGACCCTGTTCACCTTCAACTTAAAGATCTTCCTATATAGAAATCGACATGTGGGTCAAGTTTGAAACTTAAATAATTCAAGCTGTTTTACAACTTGGTAAGATGAACCTGACCAATTCAGTTTCAAGTGCTGTCCCAGAGTCTACGTGTAACTGCTTATTCTTTTGGGAGATTCTTGTCTTGATCTTAGCTACTTGGATAATTTGAATCAGTGTATGTGTGTACGGAGTTGCAAGCATACATACGTGTGTGTGTGGGTGTGTGGGTGTGTGTGTGTAAACCAGAGGACAATCTCAGGTACCACAGGTACAACCCATGCACTTTTTAAGATGGCGTCTTTCATTGCCTGGAGCTTGCTAACCTGGTGTGGTGGTTTGAATAAGAATGGTGTCCACAGGTTTGTAGATTTGAATGAGGGGTCATGAGGGAGTGGCATTATTTGAAAGGAGTGAAAGGTGTGGGCTTGTCGGAGGAAGTACATCACTGGGAAGTGGACTTTGAGGTTTCAGAAGAGCAAGCCAAGTCCAGTAGCTCTTTCTCGTCCTGCTGCCTTCAGATCCAGATGTAGAACTCCGAGCCACCATGTCTGCCTGCATGCCACCATGCTCCTCGCTGTGAGGATAATAGATTAAACCTCTGAAAGTGTAAGCCAGCCCCAATTAAATGCTTTCATTTATAAGAGTTGCCTTCATCGTGGTGTCTCTTCACAGCAATAGAACACAGAGTAAGACAGCTGGCAGACCAGACAGCCCCAGGGAGCTCCTTTGTGTTCACCTCCCCAGAGCAGAAATTATAAAATTTGTACCACCACACCTGGCCTTTCTTATGTGAGTTCTGGTAGAGTGAACTCAGGTCCTCACGCTTGAAAGGCAAGCTCTTCACTCACTGAGTTATGACTCCACTCCTCGTATTAATTTTTGATGACATAAAAAATTAATATACATTCAGCACCTTTATTCCCTTGGCAATTAATTTTCTCTCCCATTTCCTTTTGTTCATAAGCCCCCATGTCCTGATGTTAAGCTTTTTGTTTTCATGACTCAACATTCACCATGCCTCTGTCTTAACCATCTCTCATCAGAGAGCATTTCTTTCCACATGAACTCCCATTGGAAGCTCCTACCTCTAATCCAAGGTAAAGGCTTGCCTTTTTTTTTTTTTTTTGTTCAATGTGTGTTTAAAATTATTTCCTAAGTATTTTGTATCCATGGGGAGTTGAGGTATGGAAAAATCTATAAGGGCTGTGTCTTTCTGATGGGTAAGTCACACACCTGTAGCGATCAACCATCCCTGTAGAAAGAGCCAGGTGTTATTAGAATCAGAGAACAGTTTGGACACCTACCCACTGGGCCCCAAGTCAGAAGTTCTTTTAGAACTACTGAAAGCCAATGGACTCGGCAGAACACTTTAGTAGAACTGTTCCTGGTTCCTTTCAATTTGATAATGATCAGAAAAATCAATGCACCACTAATAAGAACACGATGACTTTGAAATATGCAAGTATTTTGGCAACTGTCACTTTTATAAGATAGAAATATATGTGATCTGTTTATTTTAAGTTGTGGCTTGTGATTTAGTGGATATTGGCTATAAATTTATCTAACTTTCTCATACCTTATACCACATTAGTAAAATTCAGTCTCTGGGCTTCTCCAGGCACATAGCGATTTTCCCAAGATGCTTAGCACTTCCCACTCTAGCCTGCTTCTTGGGCTTCGACTCCTGTGGGAGGCTCTACACCCTCACAAAATATGCACAGTCTGTGTCTGGTTCCTTCCAGACTTGCCTTTGAGGAAATGAGAAATATGTGAGCCGGGGCGTAGGAACATGAAGTGAAGGTGCTTGCCTGCCTCAGCACACTTCCAAAGTGAACACTGTATGAAAGGAGACATGGGAATCACAAGGGTAAGCCTCCAAGTAGGGAAGTGATTAGAAGTTAGAACAGCGAGGGGATGAACACCTCTGCGATCTAGCTTGAAGAGTTGTATCAGAGACACTAAATAGGACCATAAGCCTCATTAGTCACCATAGGAAATGGGGAGGTGCGTTGAGCTTCACAGTTTCAAGCCCACAATTCCTTAACAGGGAAATGGTTTCTCCTGCAATCAATTCATGAAGATTGCTGTTGAACCGATTTTTATAAAAATGACAATGCAAACGGAAAAGTGACTTACACTAAGGTAGAAATGATTTTCTTACAGTATGTTCTTATACTGACCTGCAGTAAACGTGAGAGCAAGCTGTTTATTAAATCATAACTCAGGAAAGATATTTCTTTGGGGAATTTAGCTAACGTGGTCCAGGCCCCAAATCTTTCTGCTGATTTATCTTGACATACAGAGAGCAGAGAGGACCTGGAGAGATGGATAGTCAGTCTGACTCGGAGACCCCCATTCTCAGGATTCCATTGTTTTGGTTGACACTAAGACAGGGGCCACGGACTGGTCCAAGTGTTTGAAAGCAGTGTGAGCTATGGGCTGTGATTTCAGGCAGCAATCCTGTAATCATAGCATGAGATGCTACGGTTTGAATGGATTGTCTATAGTTACGTGTGATATGGGAATGTGATAACATTAAAAGGTGGTTATGTCCTGAAGGCTCCTCCCTCATAAATGGGATTAGGATCCACACTGGGCAGTGCTTGCCAAGTCAGGGTGAGAACTGGAGTTTGGATTCCCAGAACCCCCACAAATGCCAACTGGGCATGGTGTCCTGTCTGTAGGATGTTCAGAGCAAGCTGGCTAGGCTGAATAGCCATGTTGATGAGCTCTGGGTTAAAGAGACCCTGCTTTAGTGAAAGAGCGATTGGCCATGATTCCTGACAGCTCCCTCTGGCTTCCACATGATTGTGCTCATTACCACACCTGTGGCATTCTGCCATGCGCACGCATGAGGTAAATAATAAGAGAGCCATTTCTTTACATAGGAGGTAGATTCCTGTTCCCCAGTTCAAGGCTATTGAAACGTAAACTTTGCCACAAATTTGGAGTAATGTCAAATCATTGAAAGTCTGCATTATCCATAGACTGTGACAATCAGATGGCTTACCTCTGATGCATTCAAAGGTGGCATTCTCAGTTGTTGGCCTAATGGTATGGCATCTCAATGACCTGTCTGACCTTCTTATCCATAGAGACAGTAAGCAGTTTCCTTGAGAGAGCCATTCGACATGGTCCCAAGGACCAGTTCAAATGTCAAGAAACTGCCATGTCATCTCCTCTGAAATCATGGCCTAGAAGAAATGGGTTGTATAGACAAAGAGTTTCCGAATTGTTATTTTAACTCACAGAGATTCTGATCCCTGAGTGGCACATGAACCTGAGTGGAGACATGAACCTAATACAGTCTGTACGTCTCATGTATTGGGTGAGCTTGCCACAGTCCATTAGCAGGTCAGACCCCAGAAGCCAGTCTCTGGGAATAGCAGTCAATAGTCAGTACTGTTTATCAGAGAGCTGGCCTTGTAACCCCAGTGGCTGAGTGTGAGGCTTTGGATCTAGACCTTTCTTCTCTCAGTCCGGGCTGGATAATGAATACATTAGCAGTGCCTCACATAAGGAAGTGAATATATTTGTGATATCAATAAGTAAATCAAGAGTGTCACCGAGCATTATTCACCTGAAACCCTGAAGAGGAATCAGCTATCCTAGCTTGATCGATACGCTGAAGAGAAGCAGGGCATGTGGGAGAACCACAGTACAATGGGGAAATGCAGAATGGAATCGAAACTCTGGGTTCCCAGCACATAGAGCTTTCAGAGATCCTGTGGTGAAAGGAGGGAGGATGAGAAGACCAACTGCACTGCTCAGGGGCTCAGGTCAAGGCTGTGCTTTGCATATCACTGTGAGAGGCTGTTGTTGATGTCATAGTCCCTTCCTTACCCTGTCCTGGTTTGTGCGTTCCTTCCTTCCACTTTTACAGAGACCTAATGGGTAAAGTGAAGCAAGAGAGACTTACCTCTTGGAGCAGTTGTTCTTAGGACTCTCAGGATGTAGTTGCCTCGGGGGTCCAGGGAACCCCAGCCACGGAGTGTTTTAAAGCTCCCAGGGGACTTTAAAGTGCTCCTTGGGTGGAGTGCTACGCAAAAATCAAACCGTCCCTCACCCCACCTCATCTCTACCTCTTCATAAAATAGCTAAGGTGTGTGCAAGTCATCTTCCCCTTTGAGAACATTGGAAGGCTATTTTCTCATTTACTCTATCTACATTTTAGTCTCAGAGAAAACTGCTTGCCAGGAACATCTGAGTCTCATTTAAATCCCACAAACCATGGTCTGGTGTTTAGGTAGTTACTTCAAAAGAACACTAACTTCGCAAAGATGTTTCTATGTGATATTTTTATGCAATTGCAAATCAGTATTTTGAACTAGTTATTACTCCTCCCTTCAGCACAAACATCTACAAATAACACCTAAAACCTAAAAAGCCACAGGGCTGTGGTGGCTCGTGCCTTTAATCCCAACACTCAGACAAATCTTTGAGTTTGAGGCCAGCCTGGTCTACAGAGCGAGTTCTAGGACAGTCAGGGCTACACAGAGAAACCCTGTCTCAAAAACAAAACAAAACAAACAAACAAACAAAACTTAAAAAGGAAAAACAAGCAATAATGAAAGGTCATTAGTCACTAGTAAATTTGTTGTGACACCACTATAGAGCAAGTCACAAGCCTACTATCCCCAATGACACAGCTTAGATCCTACTTGTCCCCAGGTGTGGTAGCCCTCAGTTAGTTCCATGGTGGGATTCTTGTTTTCAAATGCTTATCCCTTTGAAAACTCTTTTAGAGTTGTTTCATGTTTTGCAGGCTTCGGTGGATCAGACTCTTAAATCCCAGATTGTTTTTCAAGACAAAGAAAAGACTTTCTCTCCTAAGCAGAATCGATCAAGATACATTTGTGTGCTTTTGGGCATGCGTGTGCTTGTGTCTGTGTGTGCACGCGCGCACGCCCGCTTGTGCACATGAACTTTGTGTGTGTGAGTATATTCCCACACTGTCTTCATTTCCCCAAAGTGAACAGTTCCCAGCCTTAGCACTTTAAAACCCTCTTTAAAACTTTCTAGTGTCATCCTTGAAGATATTCCGAAAATGTGCCAAAAGATCAGCAGTAGATCCCCTCTCAATTAACATTTCCAGACAGTGTGACAAAAATCTAAAAATACACTCAAAGCAAGAAATGTGTGCCCACGTTTGAAGCAGACTTCTCCATCCAGGATATTTTGAATGGGTCCATTCAAAGGACGGTAGATGGAGAAAACACACATCTCCATTTACAGCAGCCAGACGTGACTGCATTCCTGGATGCAGTATTTTTAGATTAGAGAGTTTTCAGAGAGGGAGACAGCACAACTTCCCTCAAGCACACACAGGAAGAGGTAAGCATGATGCCTTCCTTGGCTGGGTCCACCTCAGAGCCCTCTTTGCTCCGCACCTACAGGAAGACCAGATCAATAACAAGATATCGCAGAAGATATCTGGATATTGCAAGGATATCCAGATAACCCTGGCCTTTTCACTTGGTAGTGTCTTAGGCTAACTCTTTGAAATGAACTTCTGGAGGCAGCATTTGTGAGTGAATCTTTTACTTTGGCCTATTAATAACAACCGGAGTGTCTTTTGCTTCCCTTTATCTCTGTGTGGCAGAGACTGTCACAAAATTCTGTCAACCAAAAGCTGTCAACCAAAATTCTTCTTATTGACTTAGCATGGTCACATGACCAGTGAATTTCTTTTAGCAGAAATATGCTATTTTTGGGGTCCGGCCCACCAATTCCCACAGTGGTCTTCTATAACCCTGTTTCCCTGAGGATTGATCTTGATGGTCAATTTTATTAGATTCAGAGATGCCTAAGAAGTGAGTAAAGCCCACTCCTCAGTATGTCTGTGAGGATGCTTCCAGAGATAACTGACATGTCAGACAGTAACTGAGAGGGAGGACCTGTCCTGAAAGCAGACATCTGATGGGCTGGGAGCCTGTAAGGTAGAAAGGAGAACACTGATCAAATATTTCTCTCTCTCTCTCTCTCTCTCTCTCTCTCTCTCTCTCTCTCTCTCTCTCTCTCTCTCTCTCTCTCTCCTTCTTCTCAGCCTCCACCATACTCTTTCATTGGCATGATGCTCTGCCTCACTTCAGGCCCAAAACAATCGATCACTGACCATGGATTAAAAGTTGTGAATCCACAAGCCCACACCAACAATTTCTTCTTTTAAATTACTTCCTTTAAATATTTATCACACCAAGAAAATGAGGGGCTTAGTGACACATACCTTTATCCCCGAAGTCGGAGGACATTCGAGACCCTGTAACTTTGAGGCTAGCCTGGTCTACATAGCGAGTTCCAGACCAGCCAGAGCTACATAGTGAGACCCTTGTGGATTGGGCAACTATCCACTTGTTAGACTGCAGGGTACGGCAGCCACTGTCAGACTACTCTGACTGCAAAGAATTCAGCCTCAAGGACCCAACAACTACCAGTCCCTCAGCCTCTCAGGAGTGAGCATGAGCTTTTATTATTTAATGTAAGCCATCAGGAGAGATTCTTTTAATATAGTTTCATTCTTTTGGTTCTATTCCTCTACAGAACACCGACTACACCTTCCTTTCAAATGCCCAGCTCAATCTTACTGCACATAACCCTGTCTTCCCGCTGTAGTTCATGCCCCCTCTTTCCCTTGGCACATTTACTTACAAGCTCTGACATTTCCCAGGCCACTCGCCCGCTTGACACTGGCAGGTATTGCCTACCCAGGATCTAGGCTTATTTGTTCTATGCTTCCTGGATCTGCATTATTCCTAGACATTCAGATCCACGGGTCTGCTTCTGGACCTACCGACTTAGGAACTCCACTAGTGGGCTCAACTCTCTGCCCTTTAGAACACCCTCCATGTGAATGTTGATGCCCGCTCAAGTTCGAAAACCGTTGTTCTAAGATGAGACATTCTGGAACCAGATCCCCAGGCTTGTCCTCCCGGGCCAGTGTTACAAAAGGATCACCCTGTAGTTTCTTGCAGCAGGAGAACATGTCTGGAATTTATCCAGATAATCCTGGCTTTTTCATTTGGTAACGTCTTCGGCTAACTCTTTGAAATGAAGCTCAGAGTTCTTCACACTAAGATAAAGCACTTGAGTAAGTACATGACCAGAAGTTGACATGTTTTCCTTACATGAAACACACTAGGCTCTTTAAATCCTTTTAGTGTGTCTGTGCATGTGTGTGTGCATGTGTGAGTACATGTGTGTGTGTGTGTGTGTGTTATGATCTGTGTTTTAATACAGCCCCAAATAGATTACTGCTAGGGAGCCAAGAGTACAAAATCCGTATTTTCTGTAACAAACTGCTAGGCTTAAATCTCATGGTCATAAATGAATGTGCTGAGTTTGCAGAATTTATGCTGAGAATATCCATTTTTCTCTTTGGAAGCTTCATCAAGAATCAGTGAGCTGGTTCATGCTTATAATCCTAGCAAATAGGAAGCTGAGGCAAGAGAATTGTCACAAGTTTGAGATCTAGACTACATAGCAGATTTCAGGCTAGTTTAGGCTAGAGTTAGATCTGTTTCAACCCCAACTCCAACCCCCAAGGAAATGTCATTAAACACTGGTTGCTGGTGTAATAATCCAATGGTGGAGACCTTAGTTCTTTCAAACTGTCAGCAAAGTGAAATCTAGCCTGGGTTGCTTTGATGCTGGCTTCCTTATTTAGGAAAGTGACATCTTGGTCTGCAAGCATTGTTCCTCTGCCCTCAAGACTTAATTACTGCAGAATAATTTTTCATAGCATTTATAAATTTACAGGCCCCCTAAAGAAGAAACATTTGAATATGAGATAGCCTTTGGAAATCAGAAAATACTCTAAGAGTCAACACTCTTAAGAGCGTGAAAGTCAAGAACATGGACAAAGAAAAACTGTTGCACACCAGTGACCATGGCAACGGTTGAGGTGCTCAAGTTGTGTCGGAGATGTTTGAGTATCATTTTGGGGTTTTTTTGTTTTTTTAACTTTCTAAAATGCATCGAGGCACAACACAAATGTTTCTGTATCATTTAGTGCGCTAGAGTCAGGGTGCAAAGTGAAGCCAGGCTTCCCTCAAGGAGCTTAGAGCCCCAGGCGAGCCCCTCTATCCTGAGATGTGGCTCCACCCATCATTGAGGAGCCCATGTTGATGGAGAGGCAGTCAGCGATCCGCTGCAGTGATTTAGACTCAGCACACACTTTCCAAGTCTGACTGTTTGACAAGAACTGAGAAGTAAATATGTTTAGAAGTCAGGGCCATGTTTGGGCACATGTTGGAGACATGACTCAGATTCCTCCAGAAAAAAAATCAAATAAACAATAAAGGTAGAAGAACAGAAGGCTAGTGACGTTCAACTTCTTTAAGATCTGCTCAGAAAACCCTGGCCAGTTCCTTCATATTTTCTTTTCAGACAGAAGCAAGGGGTCTAGATCTTGTTTACACAGCCAACCTCCAATCCAGATGTGTTTATTCCAAACACAGTTCAGATTCCTTACAGCAAAGGATGGACTCCAGCCTTGGAGGCCTCACTCTCCAGTGAGGGCTGTGCCAGACGCCTCTGCTCTCCTCTAGCTCAGCTAATCCCGGGGAAAGTGTGACAAATGTCTCTTTGTACAGCGCTGCTATCTGCTTCCAGCATGCTTAAATCTTCCCAAGAAGAGGCTCCAACCATGAAACCCCACGAGACTTCTGCCTTGTTCAAAGGCATCTCAAGTTTCTGAAGAGAACTGTCATCTCCAAAATTCATCTTTAGGTATGCTGCTTGCAGGAGGCTCTGTGCTGTGTGACAGGCAAGTCTGAGCATTAGTATTTCCAAACTCTTGAGACCTTAGAAAATAGAGAAGCAAGTACTGCCAACCAAACGGCCTTTTAAACAAAGTGAAGGTTGAATGCATAAATATTGTCAACAAGCAAGTGACTTGATGAAGTATGAGGAAGAGCTAGGACTGTGGCAAGCCGAAAAAGAACAACCTGTGCAACATACACACACACACACACACAATTTTGCATGCACACACACATGCATGCACATGTGCCTGCACAAATAATTCTTGGTGCTGGCTCTGCATGCAGATCCTCCTTGTGGGCCAATAGAATGGCAGCTGATGTTCTTCAGACTCTTCCCCACCAGTTGGCCTTGAGAGAGGTGTTGCTCTTTTGGGTTCAGAGTCCAATCAGAGAATCTCCTTCCAACCAATTGGAAAGGGCCAATCACATGACTGGCACTTGGAAAAGGCAGGGGGTGGTGCATTCTTCTGGTTTTTTGAAAAACCAAAACCAAAACCAAAATAAAACAAAACAAAACAAACAAACAAAAAAAAACCCCATGAGTCTTCAAGTCAGAGAAACAGGTCAGGCTATGGGATACTAGAATGATAATATTTTCCATAACCTACAGGAAGGAAACAAAATCTTCTACAAAAAGCAGTTCCTAAAAACAGCCCTGACAGTCCCCATTTGGCTAAATTATAAAACCCTGAGTAAAATTTCATAATGAAGACACTGTATAAACATCTCAAGACAGATGAAACTGCTCCTGGCCAGGTCACCATGGAGCACTCGGGGATGGGGGTGGGGGCTCCTGAGCAGCCCAACACAAGGATGACCACTTAGCTCCACAGGCTAAGTGGGTCTCAGTAAGAAGAACTAATCAAAAGCTCAGAAGGTACCTTTTAATTAATTGCTTCCCACTGTAATGTAAGCTGTGGTGGCTCTTCAGGCAACACACAAGTCTAATTACCCTCATCCAACTCATCATCTACATAAAACCTAACACGTAACAAAACTGCAGTATGGGGCTGTCTCCTCTGCTACTGGAATGCTTATGTAACAGTCTTAACGGTAAACGAGGCAGAGGAGGCAAACCCCTGTAGGAATAACTGAAAAAACTGAAGGGCGCTGTCACCACTGCAGTGAGATGATGCATGAAGAATGGGTGAAGCCAACAGAATGGCCCCATTCAGATGCCTACTAGAGGCTCCCTGGGTACGCCCATTCATTTTCTTGCTTCTCAACTTTAATCTCTACAGAGAGACTGCCATTTGATCCTGCTTTATGAGAACTGCCTCCCCATCTCCCTCACAGCCTTCATGGAAAAGCTGAAAGAGCTCCTTTCTTCCTCTCAGAGCATCCAAGTCTCCCACTAACCTCCCTCCCACCCATCCCATTCTGTCTTGGCTCGAATCTGCCCACCTTTGCCTCGCTTAGGGAAATGACAAGGTGGCCAGGAACAGCCACTGAGAATCTACCCCTTCCATCCATGAATCTACCCCTTCCATCCATGAATCAGCGACGTAGACACCAAATGTACCATCCATTCGGTACGTACCACTGGGTATGAATGGGTCACAATTATCCGGGTTAGCCTTAGCCTTGCTGAGCACAAGCTGTGCAGCAAAAGTGGACATGTGACAATAAGTAGGAAAGGGCAAAGGTATTTTACTCTGTGTGGGGCCACAATTGCAGTCAAAGTTCACTCACTAAACTCCGCACCAGGGGCTATGCTAGTCAACGCAAACAAATAGAACAGTTGAAAATGATCTTTGAGGCAGATCTGGTGGCACATACCTGTAACTCCACCACTTAAGTAAGTGCCTGAGGTAGAAGTATTATTGCGTGTGCTGCTTACATAGCGAGCCTCATGACAGCCTGGTGTCTGAGGGATGGGGTGGCATGGGGATTGTAAGAAAGGAGTGAGAGGCATGGGGGTCGAGAACGACATCCTCCTTATAGTTCAGGCGGAGGCGGCACTTCCTCTGTGAAAGGTGGATTATACAAGACGATGAGTGGAGGGGCTAGAGAGGTGGCTTAGTGGTTAAGAGGACTTGATGTTCTTGCAGAGGACCGAGGTTGGGATTCCAGGACTCTCATGGTGACCCAACTCCATCTCCAGAGGGTCCTCTTCTGGCCTGCATTGGACCTGAACACAACTATACCTAAATTATATTAATGAAACAATCAAAATGAAGGCTGATCTTGACACAGAGGTTGTAGATGGTTTGGGTGAATACTCCCTGTAGTTTTGGTCATGGGTTCTTAACCTTTTTATGCTTCTATGTATAGTATAAATAACATTCATAATAGGACACACAGAAACACACATATGAATAGATAATATATCTACATAGATATATAGATATATGTGTTATATGGGTAGGGTCAGGTACATAAGGTTGAGGTGACTATAACAAGAAGCTCCCAAATAGCAATGGTTTCAGTGAGAATTGCTTTACTGCCATCTTGATTCTGGCCTTGATATCTATATCTAGAGTTCAGAGTTAGAACAAAACTTCATAGTCACTGCTGGCTCAGAGCCAATCTTCTGTCTTGTGTTTTGCCATACTGGAATATGGCTTCTATTCTAAAGTTCCCTTGAGCTGTCAGATGATTGGTAAAGAACTAGCCAACCTATCCATATTAGTATGGGCAGCAGGAAGACTCGATTCAACGTGAACCAAGTATCATGTCTCAGTTATTAATAAAGTTTTATTTGTTGTAATTATGTATGTGTGTGTGTGTGTGCATATTTATGGGTGGGTGTGCATGATGTTTATGTGTGTGTATGTGCATGCCACAACATGCATGTGGAGGTCAAAGGGCAGCTCTGTGGGGTCAGTTGTCTCCTAGTGTGGACTCTGGGGATCAGGGATGGACCTCAAGTCAGCAGGTTTGTGTGACAAACACCGTTATCTGTTGAGCCATCTCAGTGACCCATTTCCCAGTTTGAAGTCAGTTCCTTTGGAGCAGTCTGTCTTCCAGTCGTCTATTTCTCTAGTTAGAACTTAGTCATCTGGCCACATTTAGATCAGAGAAAGACGCAGGGCACATGGCCACGACCAATCCAAAAGAAATGTGCTGTGGGGAGGGGGTTGTTGGAACAACCAGGCTTGTCTCCACCACACCACGGTAATACGCAGTTCTCAAGGTGCTGTCACTTCTGCCTCTTTCTTTGCCCCTCACATCAATACACAAGCCTGAGAGGACATTATACTATGGTCAACTGTGACTCTAGGTCACTCAGATTTTTTTTAAGTAAGCCTTATGGAAATTTTGGAAATTCATGTGTTATTATCTGGGCATCACGTCAAAAATCCATGGTAATATACCAAAATTCTGTGATGTCGTGGTTGACAAAGTGGGTGGCTGTGTTGATGGACAGAAAGCTTAGGCTGAAGAAACTGAAGAAAAGAGGACAAAGTGAAATTTATGGCCCGGACTCTTACTTTAGACATGAAAAGACTATAAATAAAACCACTTAGCAGTTTCTTCTGGGAGTGTTAGCAGTACGTCTGAAATGGCTTTTACTACATACTCAGACTAGAACTAGCCTCACACTAACTAAGGCAGTCCATTACCATGTCTCTAGGGGTACAAACTTTAGTGTTCTCTCTCTCTCTCTCTCTCTCTCTCTATATATATATATATATATATATATATATATATATATATATATTTGTGTGTGTGTGTGTGCGTTGTGTGGAGATATATATATATCTCCACACAACGCACACCTGAGCAAGCCCGTAACAGAGGCTCATGAGAACATTAAGTAGTTGTTTTTTTAAAACACTACCATGTTTTATAGTGGTTCATTACTCAGTGGTAAATAACTAAACTGCCTTAATTTGTTTACAGGGTGTGATAAATCCTCACTTGGTGTCACCACACCACCCTATTGCTGTTACTGTTACAATAGCCAGACAGCTCTAACTGGCCTCTGTACTGCTAATAAAGGGCTCAGTACTCCACAGTCTCTTAAGGACTGCCTGACTCTGTCTCCCTGAAATGTTCTTTCTAGATCACTTGTTCTGACTCTGTCAGACTAGTGCAAGCATTTTTGACAGGTATATACCTGTTCCAGTCTGTCTGTTTGTGTGTTTGTGTATGTGTGAGAGTGTTTGTTTGTGTCTGTGTCCATGTTTGAGTGGTGTGTGTGTGTGTGTGTAAAGGGGCAGAGGGAGTTCCTACAACATGAGTCCAGTCCTGTTCTGGAACAACAACCAGAAAAAAAAAAAAAGAGCTCCTAGCATCTTTTACTAGAATCTGGAACCCATTTTCCAATAAAACCCATATTATAGGTTATTTTAGATCCTGTAGTCCTATTAGAATATAGTTCAACTGCATTTCAGTTAAACATTGGGGAGCATCGCTACCCTCTATTAGGTTGTCCTAATGAGCTACAAGATCCAAATAGCTGAGCAAGAGTGAACTCTGGGAATATCCCCGTAAGAAGTCAGAGACTCTCCCCCAGTTATGTGCATGGATAGATGGTAGACCCTGGAGACACTGAAGAAAATCACGATGGAGTTCTCTTCCCCCGAAGTTGCCTTTCCTCTGAGAGACGAAAGCAAGTAAGAGACAACCAACAGGAAGACAGTCTGCTCCGAAATCTTCAATTGCATGAAGCCAACAAGTGCTTCAGAGTTGCAAAATCCAACCAGGAGCTCCGTTTCCACTGTGCATTTGCATTGGCCTCTTCCCTGTGGCTGTCTGGTGGTTCACAGCTCACAATAGCACGAGTGTAGTTTTGCTGTGCCACTGGAGCAGGTGGGCAGGAATAGGAGATGTTAGCTTTCACCTAACTGGCTGTGGGGACATGGCAAGGCCAGGAGCCTAGGGAAAGCTGAAGGCTAGCACAGACCTCATGCCACCCCCCCCCCCCCCCCCCCCGAGTGCTTGTCAGCACGTTGTCTCGAATCGCCTGTATCACTTACTAAAAATGTTGACTCTTGGTTCCCCCATCCCAGACATGAGAAAACAGAATCTTAGGGTGGGGTTAACATTTGCATTGCTAATGCCTTAGCGCCTTGTTTTGTTTTGTTTTGTTTCTTGGCTGATTGACGTTTGAACACTGTTTCAAAGAAAGTCATCTCTGCAGGACGAGGCTCATCCTCTCCAACTTAGGCCAGACAAGGCTAGGTGACAGATTCAGGGACAGCCCCCACTCCAGACTTGATGTGCCAGGGTGGGGTGGTACCCAGAGGAGCTTCCCCCTTCTCAGAAGAGAAGGGGAGGGAGGATGGTGGAAGCTGGGGGGGGGGCGGGTTTGGGAGGAAGGAGGGCAGATATTGGAATGTAAAGTGAATAAATAAATGAAAAAAAGAAAAGAATTATAAACAGATACACCCCCCCCAACACACATACATCATCATCATCATCATCTCAGAGATGGAGATGGCAGAGTCCTGCTAAGGCACCCAGGAGTATTTTCCACTGAAAGGGTCCAGATTGTTAGACTGGCCCCCAGCATGCTCCACTTCCATAACCCTAGCTACTGCCAGCCAGATCTACAGGAGAAAACAAATAAGAGCCGAGAGCCAGGCAGAGGAGGGAGAAGGCCCTAACACCCTCTCCCATCCCTTTCTGGCTCCCCTTCCATCCCAGACCAGCACCGTGCACACACTGAAAACATGTCTAAGACATCTGGACCGAACCCCAGCATCTGTTGTAAGAAAGATGAGATTTCCAAGCGGGGCCTCTCTGGAGTGGGATGGTGCCAAGAGGGATGGGGCCTCCCAGGTAGACATCGTCACATGGAAACCTACTAGTGCATTTCCCTGGGATCGGAAAATGTGCTTTGAGCAAAGCCCCAGAACTTAAACAAAAATACGCTTCCCTCCTTTCTTGGGGGCACTTGTTTCCAATGCCTGCCAGCAATGCCTTCCTACTGCCCCAGGGGGCATCTGGGCTCCTTGCCATCAACCCAAATCAAGGTACAAAAGTCACTGGACATTGTGCTGGCTTGACAGTTGGAGGTGAAGTAGAGACCTTCTAGAGTGAGACATGTGCGCTCCCATAACAGTGACAGGGAGATCGTAACGGCTGCTTCCGGAGCCCCTTTCCCCTCCCCTTGGAGTCCCTGGGTGTTTGTCTCCATTACTACTGGATGTACAAGCATGAAGAGCAAACTGATCAAACCATTGGTTTCTCTATTTGGGAACCCAGGCCATAAACTAAAAACCATAAAAAGATTTGAATGGTGACATAAGAAGACTAGTTTTTCATTTGCTCATTCCTCCTGTTCCCACTTCAGTGCACCCACCCACCCACACATACTACCACCACAGGATAAGGGTTGTCAGAGGGAAGGAAGGAGTCAGTGTGTCACCCCAGGGACTTGTCCCCACCACTGGCCAGAGAATAATTGTATTTGGGAACCTCGATGTGTGGGACCTAGGCATCTATTCCTGGAAATGCCCAGGCAGAAGGAAAGGAAATAGTGAAGGGCTCTGGGGAGCTCTAGTCTCTCCTTAGGGCTCAGAACACTTCAAGAGACCAAGAAATATTCCCAGAACTGAAAATAACTAAGAAGTAGAGCATCTAAATGGAACACAGGTGCTCAGATAGGGAGCACACATCTCAGAGTATATCAGTCAGGGGAGGCTCATTCCCTGGGACGTAGACACCATCCTAGGAAAGGGATTAAGGAGTTAAGAGAAACTTCCCTTCTAGAAGGCTTCCAAGTACCCTAAAGATCATGTTAAGAGAAACATGCTGTGGTTGCAAAACTCTTTGGATTCAGTCCTCAGCTTAGCTTCTAAAAGAGGTCCATAAAGGGACTAGGATGGTCTCTCGGGTTCCTCGGAGGCTAAACCTGGCAGCGAGTGAACATTCTAGACTTTCTCCTGCCTGAAAGGACTAGCAGTGTCTTGCTGGTGTGAAGAGTCTCCTCCTATACATGGGACGTCACTCAAGCAATATCATGTAAAGCCTTTAAGATCAGAAAACATAAAAATTCTGTCAAGTTACTGACTGGACCCTGATGTAAGCTGAGGCGTCTACTTCTATTTGCTTATTCAAAGCCTATTGAAATTGAGTATTTTGATCATGATATTCAGTGGCTGCTAAGACTCCACCATGTCCACTATTGAGCCTCATTCTGGTTCACGGGATGCTCTGAGAACTAACTATCATGCGCTTGTCAAAAATATGGCTGATCCTTCAAAGAGATAATTGCTACCTTGTGTATTAACGTTTTCCTTTTTTTTCTCCATCCTTTGTTCTCTAGTTTATATGTCTCTCTTCTAGTTTTCCACATAATTCTCTTTACCTCTTCTTTTCTTAATCCAGATTGTATTTCTTATTTTTTGTTTTCTCTTCTTTTCCACTTTTTTTCTCTCACAGTAAATACAAGATTCGTCTTGACACAAAGTCTTACTATGTAGTCCTCGCCGTCTTGGAGTTCACAGTGTTTCTGTCTCTAAGGGTCTGGGATTACAACCAAGTATCCTGTTCATCCATGTCATCTTCTTGCTTTTTACTGTGGATGAACACCTGGGTGGATGCTCATGGCTGGTAACTGGCACTCCATCTTGTAGGAAATATTAAAATGAACAACATAGTCTCACACTACGCACCAGCGGGCCACATATCACCAGCGGATTGTGCTCATCTGGCAGACATTCTGGCCCAGAGCTCCCAAAATGTCTCCATCTGACTCACTAAGTCTCCTTGGTGGGTTACTGCCATGCCAACCCCATGCAATAGCCGACCACCTCTCAGCTGTCACAATACACAGTATCCCAGTAAAACCTACACTCTTGGAGCTTATAATTAATCAGTCAGATTTATTAATCAATAAATTCTCAATTCACAAGATGCCCACCCAATACTTTCTAAGCCAATTGATAATGATACAAGCTGACCACCTAGACAAGTTATCCCAATCTTTCTATCCCTATATGATATTATAGCTACCTGTGGCCATTTAAAGCCATGAGAATCTGAACCATCTTGTTCGTCCTCCATCTTTCTCCATCTCCCCCTACCTGTCTCCTCCATCTCCAGCTCTGCAACTCTTTGCTCCGATTCCCCTTTCCCTGTCCAATCACAGGCTTCTTGTATTAATATTTAAAGTGATTGGACAGGGAAAATTCTGCTACACCATCTCACCTTCTCCCACTTGCTCCTTTGCTCCTTTTAGTCTCTTCTTATTTTCTTCATCTGGACAGATCAAACACAGAGCTATGGAAATACACTGTCTAGTTTTGATCTAAAAGGAAAGAGGAGTGGTTGGGAGGGAGAACGGGAGGAAGGAAGGAAGGAAGGGAGGGAGGGGAGGAAAGGAGAGAGAGAGAGAGAGAGAGAGAGAGAGAGAGAGAGAGAGAGAGAGAGAGAGAGAGAAAACAGCTCTCTCTTAACTCTTTCCCACTTTAGCCACTGTCCATCCCCCTTCCCCCTGAGGCCAAGCTCCTCTGAACACTTGCTTTTGAAGTTTTGCTTCTCCCTCTGTCCCTTCTCTCTTAAAGTCAGCTCACCAGGCTTGTGGCCATTGCACAACCACCGAAGCTTTACCTACAGATGACGGAATGTCCTCACCTTGGAGACAATGTGTGTAGTTCTTGGGGGCATGGCACAGCATGGATGCCTCTTCTACTTGCAGTTTTGTCGGCTTGAGTTCCAGTACCCCATGCCCTCTGGTCTTCTTCCTCTCTGGGCTTTCCCTTGGCTTTCTTCTTTGCTCTCTAATTTCTATATCAGTGGTTCTCAAATTTTAGTAGGCAAAGGAAACACCTGGAAGGCTTACTGTACAAATGTGCAGGGCCCTACCCAAGGAATATCTGATTCCAAGGGTATAGATAAGCCTACGGATTTACATAGCTAATGTGTTCCTAGGTGATATGATACTGTTTATCAGTAAGCTGTATTTTGAGTAACTTGAATACTTTGAGTAAGTTTTTCCATCATTATGAACTTCAGTGATGGGTTACGCATTTTCTTAACTATTTTTACATGTTAGAAACTAGCAAATTTTCATGTCTAGGCCCAACCTTTCTCTTGACTCCCAAAGAATCTTGTATCTCTGTTTAGATGGCTGTGGGGCCATCTAATGACATCATTAATGTCATCAACCCCTAGCTCTTAAGATATTCTCTCCAGAACTGTCTCTTTCTTGATTTTCCTCTTTCCAACTAAAGGCAGTTTCAATGTTCTAATAGCTCAGGTGAAGCACAGGAAAGTCACTTGGAATTGCTATTGTATACCCCACTCCTATTCTTCAAATAATTCTTACAGGATCAAAACGACAACTTCCCACTGTCTCCATATCTCCAAGCTACATCCTCTTCCAACCAGGTGACTGAGATTGTTTATGGACAGGCCTCTCAGCTTCCATATTCGCCATAATCTTGTTTTAATAAAGCAACTGGAGCCATGTGAGTGGCTCCTGGCTCCTAGGTCAGTGTTGTCCCATTAGATTAGTTCTGTGTTGTCTCTTCCATCCTCTGGTCCTTGCTGAAAGTCCTGACTCTGTTGCCATGAATTCTTCACTTTTGAAGAAGAAAAAAAAAAAAGATGGACAATGTATTAGATCTATATAAGTAATAGGCTTTATTACAGAAATAGCAAGTGATCATAGCCCCTATGCAATAGTAGTTGGGTTAGATGATTCCTTAATGTCAAGTCTCTGAAACCTCTGCACAGCATGGAGCTGGATTTCAGGCACAGTGGTTGAGAGTGTGTGCTCTGAGGACACACTAGTGTTGGAATGTTTGCCCTTCCCCTATTTGAGGCAATTTACCATAAAGTCTCCTCCTCTGTCTCAGATACTCTCATCCCCGGAGCGGAGGTTACAAATATGCAGGTACAACACAAGTGTCTAGTTGTTATGCTCGTGCTTTGTATCCGTACTCAAGTCTTAATGCTTGCTCAGCAAGCACATTACCTACCGAGCCAGCCTCCAGTCCTTGGCTACTGCTGAGAGTAGTACAGAGAGGCTTGGGCAGCCTCTTATACCCACTGCTTTGCAGATTAAAACTCTTCTGCACTGCCTTATCTGTAAGAGAAATTTGTACTTGAACTTAACCAAGAAACTCCCAGAGATAGAGTGAGAAAACAATGGTCCCCACCTCCACAAGATATCCTTTCCCAAGTGCAGACGACCTTCCCCATCTGTAGATTCTGCATGCATGGATTCAGTTTCCTGTGTATTGGAAGTACCAGGGAGCCTCCAATTATCCTGAGCATGTGCAGGTGCTTTCCTTATCATTTTTTCCTAAGTAATAAAGTGCAGCCGTTGTTTTTGTATACTTTATGCTGTATGAGATTGTAAGAATCTTCTTATTGTAAGTAGCCTAGTGGTACAGAAGGGTATATGTAAATCAGACACAACTATTATTCCATTGCAAACAAAGGACTTGATTGGTGGGGCCTGGAGAGATGGTCTAGTCAGGGCTGGCATCTCATCTGGGCTCACGTTGCTTCCAGCAACAAACTGATTGACATTTCCTTCCAAGATTCTTCTCCTCCCATGGAGGTTTATCTCAGTGATTAGTAGTCCAGAGTCATTTGGCTTAGCCATGCTAAGCAAGGCTGCAGATGTAAGCTAGAGGATGTAGAAAAGGCTTTCTCCTTTCTCCATGGTTACTCATCATTTATACTGTAACTGTTCTTAAAGGGTGATCTGAGCTTGGGCTAATTCTCTGGAAAACTCATTTTCTTTGGCTAGAATAAGGGTAGATCTGTGGTTGTTTTTAACCAAACTATACTCAAGCAAGTACAGAGCCAAAGCTGACCTTGTTGCTGGGCCACCATGAAGCTCTAGGCTGGGGCTGCAATTGGTCAACAACTTTCTGGAAAGCTGGGACTTTACTAGATGCTCTTTCTGTCACTGCTTTCCTGGACATCAGCATGATCACATTCACAAACCTTGCTGCAAAACGTTGACGTTGCATCCCGTTTCAAATACACGGTCTAGTCAATAATAACATTAATAACATTTCCATGCTTCTTTATATGAGATGGGGGTCTCATGTAGCCCAGGCTGGCCTTCAACATGCTGTGCAAAGAAGGCTGGCTCTGAACTTCTGATCTTCCTGTCTCTACTTCCCTTTGCTGAGATTACAGTTAAGGGTGTCATCTCACCAGTCACACAGACATGTGGTGATGCTAGGGATACTGCCCAATACACCTACGTTTTACTTACTTCCAGCTTTGTCTCAAGCCTTGTGTACAAAACCCTACATGTGTGATTCCCTTACAGGACTGACCTCATGGAAGACTGGATGATGGTTTTTTTATAGGTTCCCGGGTCAGAAGAGTCCTGTCTTTGGGTATGCATTCCTTTGGCTTCCTTTTTAATTGATATCCTTGATATTGTGTTCTTAGGTGAAGCCCAATGGGACGAAGGAGCATGCATCTGGGTCTCTGTGACTCCACTGAATCATCGTTTAACCTCTGCTGTCTTCTTGCCACTCCCTCCCTGGGTCTTAGATCCTGCCCAGTCCCTGTGTCTTAACACAGCAGCCATTGAAACCCTGCAAGAAACCTGGCACCGAAGATCAAGATCAGATCCACGTGCTCCATGGTGTCTTTGTGGAAAGTACCTATCCTTCTCCTTGTCTGACAACCCTGTGAGTACCCATTTGGTGATCTGCTGAGGAGAACTTTCTTTCAATAGTCACCCAGATATGGAGTCCTTTCAAAGAGATTATAATCCCTTGAAGATCACCCTCTGGCCACGAGTTCAATTCCAGCCTCTTTTCTATTCTGTAACAGAATACCAGAGGTTGAATCTTTTGTACAGAAAAAGAAGTTTAACTATGTAGCTCATAGTTTTGGAGAGAGAAAGCCCAAACACTTGTTCTTAATAAGGACTTTTCCCACCATGGCAGATGGCTTCATGGCAGTAATATATTTAAGAAGGAGCTATCACATAGCAA
This sequence comes from Mus caroli, assembly GCF_978045245.1. Classification (NCBI taxonomy): domain Eukaryota; kingdom Metazoa; phylum Chordata; class Mammalia; order Rodentia; family Muridae; genus Mus; species Mus caroli. The sequence goes on along the minus strand of NW_028227270.1, from coordinate 23,628,032 downwards.
AACAAGACAGAGCAATTAGGGGTCAGATTCATCTCTTTATAAGAATCTATTCCCATGAGAACTAACTGAGATCACACCAGAAGCAAAAACAAAACAAAACAAAACAAAACAAATCTCTTTGGAGGACAGAATCTCAATGATCTTATTATCTCTACCAAGCCCCACCTTTTAAAGATGCCAATACTTCTCAATATCCCCCCTCCCCCGGTCCTCCAGCTTCCAACATGAGAATCACTGGGGGATACACACAATATCCACAGCTCAGTGACTGGACAATGAGCTTTCAAGAAAGAAGACTTCTTGGCCCAATCTCCCTGCGTCCTTCTAGTCCCTGTCAGGAAGAACACACCTCCAACGAACACACCACACACATTTCCAGACACAAGGGAGGGTCCTCGGGTATCTACAAGAGTCATCTTACCTCCCATGCTCAGAACCACATGTGACAGAGCAGCCCTTATATTTTAGTGCCTTTTGGGGTATCCCACCCCACCCCTTGCTTTTTCAGCAAAGAACATGAATTTCCATTTTGTGTTGATCCCTGCAAACTGTTATCCATTCCTAGTTCTGTTCATTTCATAGTAGTCCTGTTATAGCACAGGAAGAGGCCACAAATCCATGCGAATGGAGGAGATGTTCAAGCCCCAAAACACCCACTAAAACCCACCCGAGCAACCCGGCCGCATGCTCTCAAGTCAAGGCTCGCTGGATTATGCATTAGTCCCTGCAGAGGTCTAACCCTGTCTTTTTGCCCCATCTGAAGTGTCTTCTCATTTTTACACATCATAAAATCTATTCATGGCTTGCTTTTATACTGGAGACTGATAGAAGCGTGAGCATTTGGCAAGGTGGGAAAGGAAATACAATTGCGTGTAAGCTATCAGAGTAGATGGGCACATAATCAAAAGGGCACCTTTATGTGCAGGACACAAGAGGAGGGGCTGTTTGGAACCTGTGGGTCTCCTGAATTGTGCCCAAGTGTATTGCCAGCAGCGAGAAGCAGATGGGAAGGCACACATTGGAGATGATGGGAGACATAATGACATTACTGTGCCAGTTGCCTTCTCCCTGCAAGGTGTCCCAGCCATCAGTTAGATAGAGGATCACGTATATTAACCATTTGAGAGATTTTCTCAACTGTGTGAAGCATTCTGATAATATATCTCCTAACAGATGGGAAGGAGACAGTGGAAGTATGTGTTGATGGTTGTGTGTGAAGACAAAAGGAAGTAATTGAGAGCAGGCACCATGGCACATTTACCCTTAGCATTCAGGGGTGAATAAAGGAGTCCTGTAAGACTGAGAGCAGCTTGGTCTATACACACACACATACCACACACACACACACACCACACACACCATATAACACACACACACACACACCCTATACACCACACACACACACACCCATACACCACACACACCATGTACACCACACATACCATATACACTACACATACCATATACACTACACACACATACTTACACACACACATACACAGCATACACACCATATACACCACGCACACACACACACTTGTACACACCCATACACCATACACAGATATACAACACACACACCATACACATCACACACACACACATATACACTACATGAACAAACACAACACACACACACATGTACACATACACATAAACACACACCCACACACCCAGAGACAGAGAGGAGGGAGAGGGAGGAGGAAAATTGACAGACAAGAGGAAAGGACACTTTCTGCTTTACTTTGGAAAGCAAGCAAAATCCAATGTCAAAAACTAATAAACACATTCCTAAAAAGGAGAAAATAACAAGCCAGTATTACCTATGCCCATAAACACAAAAAGCCTTCATGACATACCAGTGAATTAAATCTAACGATATATGAAAAACAAAACAATCATTATAGACAAAGAGGAGCAAGCTCATGTATGTGAGGATAGTTCAACACCAGAAAACCAAAGAGGGCAATGACTTAGATTAGTAATAAAAGCAGGAAACAGCATGGCCACTGCAGGAAAGTCACAGACAACAAACAACATGGGCATACTTAAAATTCAGCTCAACCTAAGAACAGGAAGAAACTCCTTCGGGGTCAAAAAGAAGTCTACCAAACCCCAGAGTCAACCTAAGATTTGGACTCACATACTGACTTCTCGCCTCCTAGATTGACATAAAGGCAAGAACGCGTATTGTCTTGTCTCTCCATAGCCGAGATCATGACCAGTATGAAAACAATACGAGGTATGACAATCAGAAAGGAAGTAATAAGGCTCTCTATCTACAGACGGCACAGTTATTCATATAGAAAGCCCCAAGGTATCTCAAGAACCGCTGCTAGGACCAAGAAGCCAGTGTAACAGGTTGGCAAGAATGGAGTAAAATGCAAGACTCTACTGCATTTTGTATGTGCATAGAAACTGAGACTTAAAAATCACTGGGTCACACACTAAAGCTCTGAACAGTTCATTGTCTGTAAATCATGTCATTGCCAAAATTACAACAGTAAGACAAATGACTTGCTTGCCTTTAAGTGCTTCATGGCATGGGGAACAGAATACTAGCAACCCTGCAGAGGGTGCTCCCTAAGGACAGCCACTCTCCTGGCAGCTCTTGAAGGAGGTAGAGACCTGTCTTACAGAATGTGGCTTACCTGTAGGCTGGCCACGTTGGCAACCTCCCTCGTGTACAGCCTCCATTCTCACCAAGATGACTGTAGGTGCAGTGAGAGAGTTAACAGCATCTGCAAGCTACCAATGTGGGCACTGGGAAAAGCACTCTGATCTAACAGGGCAATGTGCTCTCTTAGCCACTGAGTCATCACTCCGTCTCTCCAGCCTGACAAGGAAAGTTCTCGACCTCCTTAGCCTGCTCTCACTCTGAGATCCGTCCTTACCAGTGATGGAGCAATCACAGTCTTTATGTTTACCACAGGTATGTGGCATCTTTACACTAAGACCACAACCAGAACCAGAGTGTTCCCTTACCATGTGTTTGGACAGTCATCTGGGCCTTTGACTATATAGCAGCCAAGCGTCTATTTTCCACGCTTTCTTTCTTGCTGTGCAAGAAAGGAACTGAGCTCTGGATATCTGCCCATTGCTCTGCACCTGTTAGGAGTGGGCCTGAGATCCACGTTGGCAGAGCTCTCTGTTATTGCCCCAATGGGATGGTTATCTCACTCTGTCTCAGAAACCTCGTCCTCAATGCACACAGAACCTTGGCAATCAGTATTGGCCTCAGCCAATGCTCAGCTAAAACTCAAGGTTCTCCAAGTAGAGAGTCTATTTTCTCTGTTCTCTGAAGGCAGTTTCCAGATGGGAGGCAAATGACTTGATTACAGAGGCATCACACCTAAGACTGCACCCTGAGCGTCTATGAGCAGAAAAACGGATGCTCTGCTATTGATCCCATCTATGGAGTTAGACATACATCTACAAGGGGAAAAAAGATTGCAAAGAAGATTTTAGCCTCTATCTTGTGTTTAGGGGCAAAATATCATTCTCTGAAAGAAAAGAAAGTGATTTAAAACACAACCATTTAAATTTTGTGAACTTTTTGTTGGCATTACGTCTATCTGAGAACTATGTATCGTTTGAAATCATTAAGAGCTTCAACCTCGGCTGGGCAGTGGTGGCGCACGCCTTTAATTCCAGCACTCGGGAGGCAGAGGCAGGCGGATTTCTGAGTTCGAGGCCAGCCTGGTCTACAGAGTGAGTTCCAAGACAGCCAGGGCTACACAGAGAAACCCTGTCTCAAAAAAAAAAAAAGAGCTTCAACCTCTGACAGGAAACACATGATCAACAATTAACACATATAAGTAAAAACCAATGCAAAAAATGCAGAGTAAAAATCAAATGCAACTGTAACTGTAAGACTTAAAATAGTTGTCCATACTAACTCACTAGATAAATGCAAACACAGTTAACTTTCCTCTTAATAAACAGGCATTAGATCAAGGGTTTTTTCTGGACCATATAGTAATTTTTACCATGTCAATTTTGATATTCTATGTATAAGCCTGACTTAGCAAGCCAGCACTTTGACCTGTATCAGAAAAAAAATGTGTTTATTTTCAAATGCACAGGAATACTATATCTTGTCCTCTTACGAAGGGGAATGTAGTATAGATTTGCAAAAGCAAATTAAGATTACTGACAAGAAAAACATTGCATGCTTTTGTGAATAAGTGGTAACCTGAAAAAGTACACACAAGTCCCGAATGCTTTCGTCCCATCTTCTCTCTTGTGTGTGCATGTGCTTGTGGATATATGAATGTGCTGGTGTATATGTGTGTGCACATGTGGGGTTTTGTTGTTTTAAGATAGTTTCTCTGTGTAGCCCATATTGGTGTTAAATTACCAATCCTCCTGCCTCTACCTCTGGGTACAGGGAACACAGAGTTGTAGTATTGTGCCCCTTGTTCTTATTTTTAAAGGAGCCTTCGAAGATTGAGACTTGTAGAATAATAGCTAAAGGAGGATCAGTCAGGGTTTGAACTCAAGTACCTCAGATATCAGTGTCCATGTTGCCTCTGTCATATTCATGCCTCTTTTGCCTTTGATCCTTCATTCAAAGTACATTTGAAGGGCACCAGACTCCATCAACGGGCACTAAACTCCAGTGACTAGAGGCATGTGTTAATCACTTTACTTCTCAAGTCAGGGTTTATTTTGGTGCACAGATAGGGCAGGAGAGTAAGGCCACTGCTCATGTCGTATCCAGTCAGGAAGCAAAGAGATGACGTCTAGTGCCAAGCTTGAGTTTCCTTTTTATGTGATTTATGTGATCCAGAACCCTAAGGTACCACTCACATTCAGGGTAGGTCTATCCTCTTCAATAAAACCTTTCTGGGGACCCAGGGGTGTGTTTCCATGGTTATGGGAAATCTAGACAAATGACAATGTTTAACCATGAGGCATTGTGTAATTGGATAAATGACAGTGTCGTAGGTTGACTTCACAGTGACAGAAAGACCTCAGCGAACATGGACCAGCAGTGTGGCTATATTCTACTGTATAGCACTAACTGGAATGTGTGGACTCCTGATGTCAATCATAGCCTTTGTCCCTCCACCTCTTTTTGGTTGTCTCTGGAGATCCATCATCTGCATATCACATGCTCCCAGGTTTTTCCCAGAAGCCATGTGATTAGTGTTGGTTTCTGGTTCTGCCACTGTCACCCTCCCAGTCGACCATGGCTGGGTCCAGCTGCTCCCTGCTCCAAGTCCAGGCAGATGGGGTTTCCAAAGCCACCTCTGTTCTGCCCATGGCTGTATCAGTGGACAGTTGCAAAAGGCTGGGGGAGTGGAACTGCTCACCATTCAAGCGTGTTATCACTCCCTGCAGCAGCTCCTCCCCTCAATGAAAATTCATTATCGGCCTTCAGCAGAATCAGCCTCTTAGCTGCACTTGAAGGTTGCTGAGGTGGAGAATGGGAAGACACCAGAACCCCAAACCTTCATCATAAGCCTTCAAGAGTAGTGAGAATTCTAAAGTTCAAATATAAAAGCAAAGTTTTCTTGCCCCTGCTTCAGGACTGCTGTAGGAAGACAGAGACTCCTCTGACCCCACCTTGGTTCTGAAAAAAGTCTACTGCATAGTCACTGAGACACTCACTCAGACTGTTAGTCTGGGGAGGAAGGGGGCCTTTTTATTCCTGTGATGTGGAAGAAGCTCAGATTGTCTTCCTTAAGAACTGGCATGTGCCTTTGGCAAGTTAGTAATATTTTTATAGTGAAATTGGGTCCTCTCTCTACCTAAGTGCTCATGGAAAAGTATCTCTCTCATACTACCAAGAAGTCTCAAGGATTCAAAGGCTGCCAGGACATCTTTGCATTCCTTGTGACCCAAGGCTCGGGAGCCTGCCTGCAGTTCAGGTGTTGGAAGAAGAGGGTCTTGCAAGCCTTTCTTTCCCAGAATTAAAATCACAAATCTCACACTACAGGATTAAACTAGCTTTCTGGCTCAGGGGAAGACTGGTCACTTTGGTATGTGCATACAATAACTTCGGTTGAATGCCAGTGGCTCCTGACACTAACCTTGAGAGGTCTGCCGACTTCTTGTCATTTCCCTTGGTTTGGAGGGTAGCTCTGAGCACCGGTGGCTCCATGATTCACATTCTACCTTCTGTCTGAAGTCTCTAAGCTTCCTAAAATAAAGAAAAGAAAAGGGTCAAGTTTCTTCTGTGGGTGCGGAGTTGGCAGGCAGTCTGAAAACCAAAGGGTGATTCTCTCAAAGAGAAAGAAAGAAAGGGTGGGGGGGGAGAGGGAGGGAGGGGGAGGAAGGGAGGAAGAAAAAAAGGCAAGCAAAGCAAAGCAAGACAAGACAAGACACCTCTACATCTTCCCCCTTGGAATCCTTCTATGAAAATTCTGGCCCTGCTTTTTCTAGACACATCGGAGGAAAGCTTACAAACAGTCCAGAAGGCAGAAAAAGGATCCAGGTTTCTCTGTGCACATAGAGCGATCATTCAGATTAGCTGAACATTTTTTATTTTTGCTCAAATTTGAATACTTACAAAAACCAAATGAGAAAAAAAAATAGTGGCTACCCTAGCAAAGAAAAGCAGCCTGAGAATAAGTGTCAGGTTGGCAGGCTGCCCTGTGTCAGGTGGAGAATATGAATCGATTGACCAGGTGGCATCTTCCAGATTGTCCTTTTAATGGGACAATAGAAAGAACACACGTTTGGGCTTGCCGTCTGACAATCTTGCTTGTGTATAGCAGAGGCACAGTTTATGTAGCACACAGCGCTTTGCTCTTCCATGGCTACACAGTGTGAGTCTGGTTCAGAAGCCACAGTTACTCCCAAACATACTGAGCTGCACCAGCAGAGCCAGGGCGAATGCACCCTGCTCCTTACCACACATCCTATAGAGCTTTCAAAAATAGTCAGCAAAATCCGTTAAGTCCCATGTGTGCCTGATGTCAGTGTTCTCCATCATTATCTGGATAAAACAAAATGACACATAGTCATCTAGGATCTGTGGTCCCCAAACTTGAACTGTTTTGTGCACTAAAGAGACCCAAGAGGAAACTGAGAAGGATTTTCAGTATCTAAAAAATTATATTACAGAGGCTTGGGATGTAGGTCTTTTTAGTTTGCCTAGTGTATATGAAATTGTGGGTACAAACCCAGCATCACACAAAACCAGCCCAGAGCCAGTGAGTGCTTGAAATTCCTTGTTAAAACGATTTCATCACATTCCTATTACAGTTGGTGTTCTGGAAATTTAAAAAGTTCTTTTCTAGCTATATATGTAGATGAGGACGGCCTAGTCGGCCATCAGTGGGAGGAGAGGCCCTAGGTCCTGTGAAGGTTCTATGCCCCAGTATAGGGGAATGCCAGGACTGGGAATGGGAGTGGGTGGGTTGGGGAGCAGTGGGGAGAGGATAGGGGATTTTCAGAGGGGAAACTAGGAAAGGGCATAACATTTGAAATGTAAATAAAGAAAATATCTAATAAAAAAGAGCAAAAAAAAGTTCTTTTATGTGCCCATGCTAGAAATATAGTGGTCACCAGGATCATCTATTCGCAACTCTGTTTAATGCATCATTGTTGGTAGCCACTATCTCCAGGATTAGAGGGGAAATAACAAATTTTAAGTCTGGGCACAACTTATTGCTTTACTGATTGTTTCTATTTGATCTGAGGGAAACTGCTAACAATGAAATTAAACCTAAAAGGTGACAGGTCTGTAGTCGTTATGCTGTGAATGGCTGAGGGATGACAGTCTTCCAAAGTTATGAAGCCATACAACTAAGGGATAGGTCATGTTATAGACCAGAGTCAAGTTCTGACACACCCTTACTTTCATCACATGCAAACAGACAGTTAACATTCAGGCACGAACTATTTGTCAATGGTAATTAACAGTAGGTTGAGTGCAGATACAAGAAGACCTCAGCACACACTAAAAAGCTAAAAGCACTTATACAAATGAGTTGTCTCTATGAAAGTTAGAACACTGTATGTTGACATTGTTATTAAATCGTGTGTAAGGAAACCTTCACAGGAGTAAAGTATAGGATAATTGTGAACACATATGCAAAAATATACACTCATCTCCAAGAGCCTGCCTTTAGTCATTGACTACTAGCACACTATACTGGGGATGCTACACCCTTCTCTATCTGGTGCTTCCTGTGTGCCAGCAAAACCCAAGGGGCTGTTTGGAAAGGAAACTCCTGGGCCAGAGAGGTGGCTCTGGGGTTAGGAGAACACATTGCTCTTGTAGAGGACTCAAGTTTTTTTTGCAGCATCTACATTAGATAGCTCACAACTGTCTATACTTCCTCCATGGGATTCGACAGGTCTGGCCTCCACAAGTACCTGATCCCACAAGCCCACATACATAACTAAAACCTAATAATATCACAATCTAAAAAGAAAAAGAAGCTCCGATTCTGCCCTGGCACCAAGTGAGTATGTTTGTGGAATAAGAACAGTTAGACTGGTGTGCCTTTCTGAAGGCCCCATGATAGGCAGGGGCGGCGAAGCTTCACCCTGTGTCGCCCTACCATCCATGTGTGTCCCTAGACCTTGGATTTTCAATTCAACTCACATGTGTAAGTTGAGAACCTATAAATCACCAAGGGTCTTCCAAACAATGTTAGTATGTAAATATAAAATATAGCATTAGCTCCCCATCATTAATATTGAAGAGTGAGTCAATATTTGATAAAAAATTATCTCAAGGGAATGCGCCTTTCTGCCTGGTTCTATGCCTCGCAGACTTATTCAATTATTATTTAATTACCCGGTTAAATGTCATGGCTTACAAAGCAGGGATTAGATTAATAAAAGCGTGAGGTTTATTTTCGACCAGCCCCACATTCGATAGAGCTGATTTTGTTTTCCCCCCTCCCCGGGCACAGGATTTACATCAGCCTGCTGCACCTGCTTCCATAGGGAGCCGACTCTGTTTGATTCCCCCACCACTGCCTCTTACACTTTTAAAAAAGTTGTTCTGGGTTTGTTATAGTTTGCTAGCCTTTCAGCTAGTTCTCCACCCCACCTCTTCTCCCCCTCTGGGAGCCTTAATTCTATAGCAAACCAAATACCTTAACAAACAGTCGTGTCTGAACCACAGAAATAGAAAGCAGACGCTGGGCCGTGCAGAACCCTCTAGTTTCAAAAGAAGGTAGGACACCATGCAGAGCAGTTTCCAAGCCAGCACCTTATGACTGAATGGCTTGCTGGTGAATTCATCTCTACACGGTTGCTATAGCAACCTCTCTATCGGGAAGATTTCTTGGCACCTAAATGGACTTTATTTCCCTGACATTCAAAGAGAAGGGCAGTGACAATGTCTAATGAGAAGACTGGGTGACATCAAATGGCTCGCTTTTCAGATTTACCATATTGGACCAACATTTGGGTATTTTGAGCATGGTCTTTTGTCAGTCCTGGAGGGCAGAGGTGCGCGATCGTGGTGGGGGTGGAGAAGAAGGGAGGGAGCAGACAGACCCGGGAGGGCTGAGGGGGAAGGCTGGAAGAGCAGCTGAAACGTGGTGGGCCACTCAGGCCTTTTGTTCCCCACCATCTGTGTGCTGCGGTTTTGGGATCGAAGCCAAAGGCACGTTACCTGTAGTGTGCTCCCAGAGCCAGGGCAAGGCAGCCAGTCCTGCCTCAGAAGCCTCCCATTATGCAGGGACATAATAGCCTGGCAAATAAAGTATCTGAACATTTGGCTTTATGAATATTGAGCAAAAGTCTTCAAATACATTATGAAAATGGCTCTAATTGAACAGACGTCTGAATCCCATGAGCTCAAGGCCACTCATTTGTATGTTAAGTGTGATAGTTGTATAAATGAGGACTGTTTTTCAAAAGAGCCTGGTACACTCAAAGGGGTCCCATTTAACAATTGCTCTAAAGTACAGTAGGGTCATATAGCTGAAACTGGGCGGAATATAAGTAAAGCATATGTATATACATCATTTTCAGATAATGAAAATGAAAATCAGATATACACATATCCTTGTAGGGAGTCAGGTGGGCAAGCAATATTAATATTCTTAAATTAAAAGCAAGCAAGCAAACAAACTAACCGTGACTCACCGGTTCACCTCTACCAATCTGTCCATAGGTAACCATGGTGACATGCATAAAGCATCGATGAGATGCCAGTTGACTACAATGTGTATTATCACATAACTGTCTGAAATTCTCTAACTGCAAAACACAGCGAAGTGGTTAAAACCACTTATGGCGTGTCCGTGTAACAGAGTACTTTGCAGCCATTAAACATACTAAGGTATGTTTGGCAAAGTGACGGACATATTAGCAACATTAATATATGTTTAGATCCGGCATATTTATAAATAGTTGGTCCCCACTGCTGCTGGGGGATGGTGGGACCTGGAGGAGGTAGGGCCAAGTGATGGACGGTAGGTCAGTGAGATGGAGACCTTGGGCAGTTCTTGTCTCCTTTGTTCCCAGTTGTTCCAGGTGAGTAGCTGGGTTCTGCCACATGCTCCCTGCTATTGTGTCACAGCTCTGAACCATGAGCTGAAACAAGCCTTTGCTCCTTTTAAAATGGATATCTCAGGAATTTCTTCACAGCCACTGGGAGTTCACTAAAACAGCTAACAAGCTAAGTGGACGAGGCAGCGTGTATGTGCTATGTGGCCATAGCAGACATGTCTAAACAGCAAAAGCTTTCAGACGCATTAACATTTCAATGGCCAATGTCTCCATCGACCAGAATTATAGGTGAATTTGCTTTTTGTTTTTAAAATTTACTGTGCTTGTTTGCACTTTCTGAGTTTTCAATGGTGAGTGTATTTTGATGCTTTATCCTGTGTTATAAATGTATCGTACAATGGAAACACTTTTCATCTTTATGTCCAGCAATCTCTTATGTAATGCATGTCCAAGTTGTTTTAGGAGAAGGGAAATCTTGGCCAGATGTTTTTTGTTTTTTGTTTTGTTTTGTTTTGTTTTTTCCCAAGACAGGGTTTCTCTGTGTAGCCCTGGCTGTCCTGGAACTCACTCTGTAGACCAGGCTGGCCTCGAACTCAGAAATCTGCCTGCCTCTGCCTCCCGAGTGCTGGGATTAAAAGCATGCCCCACCACTCCCAGCTGGCCAGATGTTTTTAGACTCACTGTGTCCTGATAAATTCAAGTCCACTCTGGGAATCAATGGACAGAGATGCCCAGGTTTCCTGGCCTGCAGAAAGATGTAGGTTAAGGTCCTTTCACTGATAATCTTGACTCTGCGATCTCCATCTTAGGGACTCTCCTGTGTTCTAGGAAAAAAACAAACAAACAAACAAACAAATGTCTAGAGGCAGTATTCCAGGAAAACACAGGCAGGAGAGTCGAGGCATTTTTATAAGTATGGCAGAAAGTATTATAATTGGAGTGTAATTATCAAATAAGGAGACTGATTCTACAGTAGACTTAGAAAAACAGAACAAACAAGCTGAAACCCCCAACAAAACAGAACAGCCTCTCCACCCAATACAATATGGAAATAGCCTGCTGGGGTTGGCATGGTGTTCTATAGCTGAAGTCCCAGCAATTAGAAAGCACAGACAGGAGAACGACTGTAAGTTCAAAGATCTGGCATACTGGTCCACACAGTGAGCTCTAATCCAGCCAGGGCTATATAGCAAACCCCTGTCTCCAAAAGGGGAATGGCTGGGATGATAGCTTAGACGGGAAAGTGCTTGGCACAAGAATGTGGGCCACAGTTCAGTTCTCCAGAACCCATATACAACACTCAAAAGCCAGGCAGGTGACAAAAATTGAAACCTCAGAACTGGTAAATTGAGGACATGAACCCATAGGGGGCTCACTGGACAGCCATCTTAGCCTGCTTGTTGAGTTCTAGGCCAGTGAGTAAACCTGCCTCAAGAAAATAAGGTGGGTAGTTCCTGAGCCACAATAGGCAAGGCTCACACACGCATGTGCACATCCACGCAAGCACACATGGAAGGACTCATGCTGTACACACATGTAAGCACACACACACACACACACACACACACACACACACACACACACACACACACAAGCATGCACAAGAGGAAAAAATAGCCTTCCAAACTTCTTCAGGGTTCAACCCCGAGGAAGAACACTTCCCTCCACTCTTGCTGAGTTTCCTTACAGAGAGTGCCCGTTGTCTTCTTACCCACTTCTCACAATGGCACAGACAATAGCAATCAACCCATCGATCAGTCGATCAGAGCTTGCACTTGCGCTTGGATACCCGCCACTCTTAGTCAGACAGAAATTTCCCAAGCAACACTGTAAAGGACTATGACTCAATCTGCCAGGCTGGCTCTGTACTGTGGCACCAAATAAAACCACCTTTGCAATGAGATAGTTTAGAACTCAAATGGCTGGGAACACAAAGTCACATCATACGTTTATTCTAATTTCTTTCGAAGAAAAGGATATATATCATCGTATTATTTTACATTACTAAATTATATAAAGTACTCTTAATGGCTGCTATAGTTTGCTGTATGTGCCTATGTTTCTCTTGGCAGCACTTGCTCGAACCTATTCCATTAACAGAGCTCCATGAATTTGATTTTAGAAAAAAAAAAAAAATCCATCCTTGGGAGGCAAGTGTCATCACTTTCATGGAAACAATATCCCTCAGCAAACAATGCCCTTTATTTTGGCAACCTGTCCTTCCTGCCATCTGCCTTGCAAAGCACTTGCCAGGGTTGCAATAATAATTGAGTTAGAGAGGGAATTAGATGTAATGAAGGGGAAGAAAATTGATTGCTTAATTTTTATTAACAGAATGCAGGAGAATCGTGAAGCCCTGCTGTGAACCAAAATGAGACAAAGAGGGGGAAACACAGAGAAGACTCCAGGTGGCAGAAGTGTGTCTGCACACACACGTGCAGTCCTCCACAGAGGCTGAGGAGAGGCCAGCAGATAGGTGAGTCGGGGACGCTGGAAGGAAGGGCTAAAAGGCAAAGACAGCCAGAGCTGAGCATATGAGCCTATAGAGAAAGGGCACAGCCGGCCGGAGCTTGTGTGTCTCTGCCGGGAAGGGAGGGTGAGCATTTCCTACATTCTGCCTGGCAGGGATCCCATCCTTGCTAGGTTGAGCCAGGATGCATGTGGGCATACAAACATGAGTTTCTTCTGGGCCTCCACCCTCCAGTCGCGGCTAATAACCTTTATGGGCCTCGTAGGTCCATAAAGAAGAATGCAGAGGTGTCCTGATGTGCATGAAGCCCTGGGTTCCGTTCTCAGTACCAAATATACTGGGCCTGCTGGTATAAGCTGGTGATCTCAGCACGCGGGAAGTGAAGGCAGGAGAGTCAGAAGGTCAGAGTTAAGCTTTGGAGGTTGCTCAGTGGGTAAGAGAGTTTGCTGAAGAGGTATGTAGACCCAAGTTCAAATCCCCAGCTTCCACATAAAAAGCTGGGCATGGCCATGAGTAACCCAGGGTGTTGTTGACAGAGGCAGGAAGATCATCTGAGGGTAATAAAGCAGAAAGGAAAATAACAGGATGCCTGAGGTCCTTTTCTGGTGAGTGCGCATGCCCCTATGTTCAGATGTACATATTCTGAACACAAACAACACAAAAAAGTTATTTAAAACTGATTTAAGAAAAAAAAATCAAACAAACGGGCTAGAGGGATGGCTCAGTGGTTAAGAGTACTGACTGCTCTTCCAGAGGTCCTGAGTTCAGTTCCCAGCAAACACATGATGGTTCCCAACCATATATATAAAATAAATAGAAATCTTAAAACAACAATAACAAAGATGAAGCTCAGAGTCAATCTTGGTTGCATAGTGAGTTCCAGACAGATTGAGCTACATCTGATCTTATCTCAAAAACAAAACCAAAATTTTCTGGGGTCAATCAGACTATGTCTTCTGCTTATCATTAAGGGATGCCCATGCTAACCCTACCGTCATACAATGTTTCCTTCTTAGAGGAACCAGTAACTCCCATAATCTTCTTGCCAGTCCCGAGAACCAGCGCAAATCCATCCCTGTCACACGACGGCTGTGGGAACTCTTGGCATTGTTGGAAGCCGATCTCTGTAATGTGAAGTGCAAGGAACAAACGGCTCAGAAAGAGAAAGCCCCCAGAAGTCCAATCGTCATCAGAGAGGGTTCCACTGACAGCTGATGGGGACAGATGCAGAGACCCACAACCAAACATAAGGCTGATAGAGGCCCCAAATTGAAGATCTCCACCAGGGCCCTTCTCTTGGAGCTTAGGGAACCCTGCAGAAGAGGAGAAAGAAGGCTTGCAGAAGCCAGAGAGTTGAGGGCACCAGAACAACACAGCCCACAGAATCAACTAAGCAGGGTTCCTAGGTGCTCACAGCGACTACTGTGGTAATCACGGAGCCTGCGCAGGTCTGTGCTGGGTCTTCAGCATATATATTAGTGTTTTTTAGCTAGGTGTTTTTGTGGGATTCCTAGCAGTGGAAGTAGGGTTGTCTCCAATTCTTTCACCTGCTTCTGTGACCCTTTTTCTTCCTAGGCCTTGCTCCCCCCACCCCTGCTTTGTGCCTAGTGTACTGTATCTTGTTACATGGTATTCAGTGGATATCCCTGGAAGGCCTGCTCCTTTGTGAAGGGAAATGGAGGAGGAGTGGATGGGGGGCAGAGCATGGGGAGCAGAGTTGAGGGAGGCTGCGAGGAATGGAAGGGGAGAAAACTGTGATTGGGATACATTGGAAACAAAAAAGTAAATTGGAAAGAGAGAGAGACATTCTGATGACAGCGTCATAGCGTCATTGTAGGACTGTCCCCTGTCTTCTTACTTCTTGATTCTGCGGATCAAGTTCATGTTTTACTCAACTATACATGATGTGAAATGCATTTTGTTACAATTATGACAGGCTCCTTAAAAACAAACAAACAAACAAACAAACAAACAAACAAACCCCAGCCTCTCCCTTTTCCCTCTCAGAGAAAGGCTGGAAGACACAAAGCCACATTCTAAACTAGCCAGTGAGGATAACCTGCATATGTTTGCAGTACAATTTTGCTGATCAAACAAACAAACAACCCTCCAGCAATGCAGGAGGCAAGACCTACTATCGTATAGTCATCTCTAAAAGGGAGTAGGGACGAAATAGGCTTGACGTATGAAACTTTCCACGATATGTGAAAATATTCCCATTATAAATGTCACAGATGTCTGTGTCCCATAACTCTTGCGGGTTGGAGAAGGGGGGACACTCCTGCAGTTGAGGCCAGTCTGGGCTATACAGTGAGAGCCTGTTTTACAACAAAGCAAAGCAAAGCAAAGCAAAACAAAAACAAAAACAAAAACAAAAACAAAACCAGACAGCTATCACACAGTATGTAATATCCTCCACCAAGAGAGAAGAAAGTGGAAAAAAAGAAATTTAGGCAAAAATGAAAGAACAGGGGGACTTGGCTACTGTATGCCAAGGTAAGCTGGGAATGATGAGGCCAGATGTATGTTTTTCTTTTTCCCATTTCTGCCTAATTTTGCTGAAATCGTCATAGCTACTTACAAGGCAGAAAGCAAAAATTTAATGTTCTTAGATTGGAGAGTTTTATATATATTAACATTTTCCAAAACTAGTTGGGGACAGCAGTTAGGAAAAGTCATCTTATTAAATTGCAACACAGATGACTTACAGCAGATGCTGTTTGATCCTCATAAACCCACGGAGAGTAGAAAATACCGGTGGGGTTGTGGTCTAATAAACCCATTACATGCCGGATCTACCAAAGCTCAGGAGGGCCGCTAATTTCTGGGCATGGTGGCCCACACCTGTGATCACAGCGCTCTGTACACTGTGACAATAAAGTCACCACCTGAAGACCAGCTTTGGTACCTAAGACTCCACCTCTAAAGAACACACAAACAAACAAAAATGCCATTTAAAGAGCGACGACAGCTCTTTAAAGAGAACACAGCGTACCTCAGAGGCTCTTTTTGTCCCCCTGCCCCATGACTGAGCTGGCTTAGAACTGTAGCTCACCAGTGCTGCCTGTAACAGAGGAGAGGATCCCAGGGTGTATTGTTGGCCTCAGGGGTGGGGGTGGGTGGGTGGTGGGTGTGGGTGGAATAGATCAGAATTCAAAATAGGAATTACCCAGTGCCTCTTGCTGTCACACCAGGAGGAGGATGGAATATGGAAAGTGGACCCACCATGGATCAGGGACTGCCTGTAGTTTGAAGGATGTGTCTCTGTGCTGGGTGGTGAGGACCGAGATTCCGTTAGTAGCCTCCCTGAGGCCTCAGTTAATCATACTTCCCCTCACATTGTTGGATATTCCCAGGCTCACTTGATGCCATTCCCCTTTTGGAGCTTGGTTGAGTCTGTAATTGGATATTTTCCGAGGACTAAGAACCTTTACACTGCCCCTTGCCCATGTGGTTCTCACAAGTTATGCTGGGACATAAAATATGCAAAGGGGTGCTCACTCGGGCTACCCACACACACTCGAGCCAACCCCAAATTGTTCTTTGCAGAGAAAAACCCTCAGCTTGAGGTGACAGTTTTACCTCAAAACATAATCCCTAGCCTCAAGATCTCTCTCTCTCTTCCAAGTGTGTCAGAAATTTGAGAGCTGTAAGCCAGTGGTTCTAGTTGTCTCAAATCATAGCCTAGTCTTCCCTGATTCAGAGCAGGCCGTACATGAATTCCCAGAACATTTTGATAGTATCTCAAGGCATGAGCCTATCCACGTATCTACCCATCAGACGTGTTAATTCAGACAACAGCTACCCATGGGCTTTCCAGAACTCAGAGACTTGCTCTGTTGACTCCAAGAGTCTAGGAATGCCATCCCTCTAGGTTCAGCTGAAGCCAGGCCAAGGAGACCATTGCTAAGTCCCTGTTATACAGCAACTATGTGTGTGGCTTTGCCAGAGATGTTTTTTTTGTTGTTGTTTTTTGGGTTTTTTAAAGATAAGGTCGTACTACGTAGTACAGGCTGGCTCTGTACCCACAAACTGCCTGCCTCTGCTTCCTGAGTGTTGGGATTGAAGGCAGGCATGCTCTTTCATTCTCTCTCCCACCAGTGTGTGTGTGTGTGTGTGTGTGTGTGTGTGTGTCTGTCTGTCTGTCTGTCTGTGTGTCTGTCTGTATTTATGTGTGTAGGCTTATATTCTTACACCTAATAGACTCCAAAGGGAAGTTCCATGCACACCATCTGAGGGGTGGACAAGTACGTGGCTATTTCTACTCAATGGAATACTTATCTTTTCTCATCAGGACACTGGGGTTGAACCTAGAGCCTTACAAGGTTCCAACCTAATAACCTAAACAAACACTCTACCACTGAGCTATCTTCATAGCCCCTTTCTTTTCACCTTGACTTTTGAGACAGTCTCACTAAGGTGTCCAGACTGACCTTGGATTTGCAATTCTTTTCCTCCCATTCCCCAGTAGCTAAGCCACAGGTCTGAGCCAATGAGCCCAGCTATGAACACTTGACAGTGAAAAGAAGTCATGACCAGTCCCACGATGGGGAGATCTCCCAGCTCTGATGCTGAGTAGACTAACCGATGTTGAAGCATGTATATATCATCTATGGGTGTATACTTAAATTGTGATTATAAAGAACAAAACCAATCAATAGATCTATAGTGCTAGAGCCCAGAGCAGTAGTCATCTTGGTGGCTGGGGAACAAAGATGGGTGTTCGGTGTTACTGATGGCTTCTCTGAAGTATATGCTTAGGGCACGTGCACTTGGGTGGACATGTCTCATTCTGCTCATATGCCTCAATAAAAATTATATATAATAAGAACATATGGACTTGGGATATGTGTGCTTGATAAATGACTATGTAATACTTATATCCATAACATGTAATACTTCGATAAAAAGTTATTTGAAACAAAATGTGAAGATTTATAGAAGTGTCTGGAAGTAGAATAGTGGAAGCTGATAGAGCAGGTGCCGTGCACATGGTTAACCCTTCTCGAGGGCCCTGACTCCAGCTTGCAGGCTTCCCCTGCAGTTGGCTCTGTGCCACCCTGGATGATGCAGGAGCACTTTGTACAGAAGCTTAGTGGTTTCATTTGCTGGCTTCTGTGTTCTGCTGCACTAGGCAGGGCTCCTGACCCCTCAGCGTCTCTCACACGGGAGCTTGGTCAGCATTGTAGAGGCCCCAGGTGAGGGAAAGAACACAGTGGTAGCTGGTAGCACATCCTGAGTGAAAATAATGGAGGCCTACAGATGAGATTCTGTGGTCTCCTAAGCCTTAGGGGGCATCTCCCTAGGAAACATCAGACCCTGCTGTCTCTATCTACCTTCTTGGCTTTCTAATTTGAACCTTAATTAAAATTTCAGTTTGGCTATGTGGGACTTTGTGACCACGGGGAATTTTTCATCTCCAAAATGGTGTTGATAATAGTAAGGTTGTCCTAAAAAATGCTCACCCTGTGAGATTATGAATGCTTCTGACACTTGTGATCATTCTTGCTCTCTTCTGCCATTAATGTGTGATATTCTTGCCTTGTCTAAAATTCGAAGCGATTGGCCTTTGAGGTGTGCCAGCTATCAGAAGACACAGTCCTCTTATAGAACACCGTGAGAAAAATCACCCAGCTTCCAAAATGCATACAAAATGACCCAGCACGTCTCCTTTAGAAAACAGAATATAGAGAAAACAACTCTGGGGGACAACGGACACAGACTTCTGAATTATTGGCTCTTTGAGCAATTTCCCTTATGGGATAGATTCATGAGAAACAAGGCCACAGGCCACATGCAGCCAAGAGACAACCAAAGCCTTGTTGTTGTGTTCCTATCTCCACCGAGGAAGGGAAGGCAGGGCCCCTACAATTTTAGAGCACAGTTAAGTGATTATCCTACAGTTCAATGCTCCTGAAGGCAGCTGTACATTAGCCTGGAGGAGAATGGAGCAATGTCTTTACAGAAAAAGAGATCTCAGAGTGGAATGCTGGGCCCGGCAGCGTGCCATGAGCTCACTGTTTTTGGCAACAAATGGAAACAGGGATCCAAGAACAGCAGCTGCCCGGAAGCTTCCCAGCAGGAAGTGGCAGCACCCACAGCATCAGAAAAAGCCAAAAGGGTCAGGTGGGCCTGGGTGGGATCTTTAAGGGTCTTGAGGCTATCAAGACACAGGCTGACTTGGCCTTATACTGCCTCTGGGTCTGAAGCACATACAGCCATCACTTGCCTAATACGATTTACTAGAATCTGTGGAGTTTTCAGAGTCATTCACAGGAGTCATCTCCCTTCTCCAAGCCCAAGAAACTGTGGAGCATGTGCATAGGAAGGGGTGGAAGATGAGCGTTGTCAAGGTTACACAATGAGTCCTGCCAGTCCCGTAGAGAAGAGGGAAGGGACTAAATCCCAAGTGTCCATTGCTGCAGTTTCTCCTCTCCAATCCTGCTGCTCTCACTATGCTAATGTGGAACTTCCACAATTAAAAGATTAAATTGAGTCGGAGCCAGTGATGGTGCATGCCTTTTATCCCAGCACTCAGGAGGCCAAGGTGGATCTCTGAGTTCAAGGCCAGGCTGGTCTATGGAGCCAGTTCCAGGACAGCAAGGGCTGCACAGAGAAACCCTGTCTCAAACAAACAAACAAACAAACAAACAAACAAAAACCACCACCAACAACAAAAAAACCAAAATGGCAACAAAGCCACATCAAATGGAAAGATACAAAGTCTTCAGTACAAATGGGACCTGAGACTCTGGTGGCCCATAGGAGAAGCAGAACTGAGCTGCCTGCTGCCCCACATAGGCCCTGTCTGGTTTTGGGGTTTTTGTTTTTCACCTCTAGGTGACTCTCCCAGAAAACAAATACTCCCTTCCAGGAGTAGCTGGAGAGTTAATAAATGAACACAGAAGATGTGCTGTTGGGTGCTGTGCAGCTTCGCAAGTGAGCAAAGTCAACAACAGCAACATTTGCAAGGGCAGAAAGTGAATCCAACAAGACGATCTCTTTCTCCACAGACAAGGTCCTCCAACTCCAGGAAAATCTACCATTCTTTCTTGCTCGCATACCTAGAAAACTTGTACTTCCTTTGTGCTTACTGGCTAGAACATTTCTTCCCCAGCCTGATGCATCCTGCTTCCTAAGTAACACGTTGTGTTTATTAAGCAGGGTATGTGTCCTAATAGGTTTCTATGCATCTTCTACTTGATCTTCCCCACATCCCTGGTAAGGGAGCAGGGTCTTTACAGGCCATTGTACCAATAACAAAATGGCCACAGAGCCATCTGACTTCTCAACCCTGCCATTCTGGAGCCTTCTGTCTCACACACTTCGGGAACGATCACGAAATAATGGAATCAAGGCTCTATTGCCACCAAGAATCTCTGAAGCCCGAGTCTAGCAGCCCAGGGTTTGCGAACACCTTCTAGCTTTTAAGTTTTAGAAAAGTCTAAATAAGGGGGACGGTGTTGATCAGCTTAGTAAGAAAACAAAGACAGAGGACGCAAGTATGGGGATTTGGGAAAAGCATATCCTGTTTAAAGCCAATAGACTTCAAGCATGCTTTGTGGCATTAGTTATAGAACATAAAATCCAATCACTCTTGTGGACAATTGGATGGAATGAAGACAAGCACAGCATCGTCCCTGAACAAACATTCCCCACATGGGGCGGTTCCTGTGGAAACAACAAAAATAAGCCAGCTTAGTTATGCAGCGTTCACCTTCCCCAGGCTGTACACAGGGCTGCTTCAGAGAGGGAAGTAGGCAAAGCCAGCCACATAAATCCCCAGGACAGAGTACTTCAGGGCACAGAGAAGAGCCACACCTCTCTCACCTGTGATATCCAAGTCAATTTCTTAGTATAGTTAACTTCCTCAATCTATTCAGACCGCTTGCTACAAACCAGTTTCCAGTGTTTAGGACGTGAAATGGGTACTCAAAACAATTCTGTTGATTGATCTGACCTGGTTTTGCCTTTATTTGTTTATTTGTTCATTCATAAAAGAATTCTGTTCTCTTGGGGTTAAAAAAATTGCTGAAAACAAGGTGTCAAAGATGTCTATATCCAGCCAGGCAGTGGTGGCGCACGCCTTTAGTCCCAGCACTTGGGAGGCAGAGGCAGGTGGATTTCTGAGTTCGAGGCCAGCCTGGTCTACAGAGTGAGTTCTAGGACAGCCGGGGCTACACAGAGAAACCCTGTCTCAGGGTGGGAGGGTGGGGGAAGATGTCTATATCCTTGTGAGAATTGTCCACATCAGTGAACAGCTCTCTATAGGTACTAATAGGAGTTGGTTGGATAATTTCTCCTGTTCACCGGTCAAGACTCTCTCCTCGACCCACAAGATACTGGGGAGGGAGAACCCTGCATTCATGGGTGTGTAATAGAGCCCCGTGCCCCCCCAGCCCCTCTACCATTAATTCAAAGGAGCAACAAGGAGATTATTTTAAAAGCTGAGGGACAGTTACCAAAAAGGAGGCAGGGATTGACATCAGACATTCCAGATTGGACATCTACATAGCCAGTGGGCCAGATACCATGCCTTCGTAACATCCTTCCAGACAAAAGGATGACCTACATTGTCAGAGTGGGTTGAGGTGTGTGAGCTGAGTGGAGTGGGAGGAGGGTGCTTTGTGGGAAGCCTCTGCCTCTCACTTCTATGTATGGTTTCTGCCGTCCTCAGGGACATGAACTTCTTCCTTCTTCTCAAATGTCTTGCTGCATAAATGCTCCTAGGTTCTCTCCAATAGATCTTCAGAGGCCAGTGCTCTAGGCTCCTCACTACCTTCCTGATGGGGTGAGGGCTTTGCAGGAGTTATTTCATTCTCAAATCTGATTGGTTTATTTCTTTATCACTCATTAGCTCCAGTTCTGTATAGGTCTGGTTTTTGTTTTTTGTTTTGTTTTGTTTCGTTTTTAATTGTCCTCGGTTTGGTGATCCACATCAGGTTCTTTCCTATCAAGGGCAGAGGCTAAGATTCAGTTTTCGCTTTGTTTTCTTTTATATTTAACAAGAGCTGTTGGCTTGTGATGACTTTGCTGTGTTCGGTACACTTGCTCATCTCACAGGATAAATGGAAGTTCAAACACTATCAGGATAGACCTACAGGCTATCAGCTGTCCTTTTGTGTATTGGTTATTAAACACGTAGAGTTATGCCATTTCTGTGTGTTCAGATTCTGATATGCAAATTGTGTATTATCTGTTGGAAGACAGCCATTCATCTTTCATCTTTTTTTACGCATCACAGAAGCTGAGACACTGGCAACCTTTGGTTTGGTACCATTTCTAGGATGCAGATACAGCTCTCCAGCCCTGGAGATGATGCCTTTTTCAGGGTCACTAATTAGCATGAAAGTAATGTGAAAATCTTGGCTCCTTTATTATTCTCTGTGTGTTTTGAGGGAGGTGTATACATGTGTATTTGTCTGGATATTCAGGCCATGTATGCACATGTAGAAACCAGATGAGAGAGCCTGGTGTCCTGCTCTAGTGCCCTAACATTACTCCCCTCAGATCAAGTCCCTCACTGAGCTTGAAGCTAAACTGGCAGCCAAGAAGCCTAAAAGACTTTCCTGTCTCTGGTCCTCACAGCACCTGGTCTATAGGTGGCCACACCCAGTCTTTTACATGAGTGGCAGGGATTTGAACTAGGGTCCTGAAAGCATGCTAAGTACTTTTGCTCACGGAGACATCTCTCTATCCCTCCTCTACTCTCTTTGTCATCTCTGTGTATTAAAAAGTTGAGGTCACATGTATTGTTCATACCTTAATCCTTTTTACTTTGAACTATTTTTATGTTAATTGTCTTAGTTCACCACATGTGGTGGTTTGAATAGTTTTGGCCCCCCTAGACTCATGTGTTTGAATGCTTGGTCCACAGGGAGTGGCACTATTAGGAGGTGTGGCCTTGCTGGAAGAAGTGTGTCACTGTGGGGGCGGGCTTTGAGGTTTACTATGCTCAGGCTCCACCCAGTGTGAAATGAGAGCATCTTCCAGGCTGCCTTCTGATCCAGATGTAGAACTCTCAGCTACTCCAGCACCATGTCTGCCTGGATGCTGACATGCTTCCCACCATGATGATAATGGACTGAACCTCTGAACCTGTAAGCCAGCCCCAGTCAAATGTTTGCTTTAATAAATAGAGTTGCCTTGGTCATGATGTCTCTTCACAGCAACAAAGCCCTAACTAAGATACCTTGCCTCCTTACTGCCCATCCCAAACAGCAGTCCATCCCACTGGACTTCTCCTGTGGTCAGGAGTGGCAGCCCCAAGCCACGTAAGTTCAGCTGATTACCCTCCATCATTTCTCAGTCTCCTCTGTCGCTGTGACATACTTTGAGATTCTTCATTATTAACACGCCACACGTTGCCCTTTTAGTCACTGTGGCTAACTGGTTGCCATCCAGAGCTTTAATTTGTAGAACGTAAGCTGTCTTTAACTTGACCTCTCGCTCTGCACACTTCCCTCTCTACAACTTTCTGTGGAAGGACTTGCTGGCTTCGTAGCCCAGCTACACAGAATGTCAGTAGATTGGCATCTGTGTGGTTTGTACGGCTTTCCTCCTACCCCCTCCCCTCCAGTTAACAACATGCCCTGACTTCAGATCACCTTTAACCTTCACTCACCTGTTTTGATTTCTGTATGAGAAACAAAGAGCTAGTCTAAAATGCCATGATAACCATTGTCTAACATCTAGGATCCAGCCCAGTGTCTGCAGCCCAAGCTTGTGCTCCAGCACTGTGGGACTATCCACAGCTGCAGCCACCACTGTGCAGTTCTGGTGTTGAAAAATAGTGGATGCTTTTTTCACACCACACCCCAAATCCTTGACCGGGTAGTTCTCAACCTGTGGGTCATAACCCCTTAAGGGATATATATATATATATATATATATATATATATATATATATATATATATAAATTTTACATCAAGATGGCTGACAGTAGCAACATTACAGTTACTAAGTAGCAATTTAATATTTTATGGTTGTGGTGACCACGGCATAAGGAACTGTATTGAAGAGTGACATTGTTAGGAAAGTTGACGACCACTGTGCTTGGCGCCTGCTTTGTGGCTAGCCTTGCTCTCCACGCTTCACCTACGGAGACCTCTCAGACTAGGCTGACAGCCTCTCAGTGGCACCGAGGTTATTCTCCATGTCCATGTTTTTTGTTCCAGCTATAATTTTATTCTGACATTTCCCATGAAATAATAATGTTAACAATTCCAGTATGGTAACTTAGTTTATTCTCGATCAAGTCAATAATTAATCTAATTATACTTAATATGGACTAACCTAATGCTTCTGAAATAGTTTTAGGTTGAAATTTTTTTCCTTTACTTAGTCATAAAGATAATTTTTACTCAACAGCCTTTTCCAATAAAGAACAACATATTTTCTGTGTCTTAGGCTTGCCTTTTGCCCTGTGAGAAAAAAATGAATAATGTGTTTATAAAATTACCAACTCTATCTGAGAGTTTGGAGTTGGTATAACCCTTTACTTGCCTGCCATCTCAGTAGTATTTCACCAATCTCTGTCACACAGCCTATGTGCATATGAGAGTCCCGCTGCAGGAAGTTAGGATAATTAGCCTGTGAATTTAAGAGATCTGGCTGTAGTATATGGTGGGATTCAGGCAAGCTGAGTCTGCACTGAGTTTCCAGTGTCCCTTGCCCATGTGCTGGACTAATTTATACTCAAGGGTAAAAATTAAGGTTACCTCTTGGCAGCCAGCCAGACTGCTGCACAGGTTCAAGCTGGGGCTGTAGGTTGCAAAGATGCAATCCTGTGTTCTCCTTCTTCATGCTGTGTGGTATGAAACTTGCTTCCAGGCTTCTCACTTGCACTTTTGTCACAACTGCCCATACCACGTGACTTTTATTGGAAGGTTCATTCATGAACATAAGTGTAAATAACTCTTGAATTGAAGGCTCAAAATTTCCTTCTCCCGAGTTACAGGCTTGTTTCAAGATTCCTGAGAACCTCACGTCTCTGCAAAGCTTATCTTCAACAAGTCCCTAGAGATTTCCATTCACTATGACCCTTGGGGGTCTGCCAGTCCCACAACAACACACTGAATCGCAAATAGTCACCCCAGAGAAGGGAGGGAGAACTGTCCTCTCTTAGGCTTCGTTTGGCTTTTCTTATGTCTGAAATCTCCTGTGATTTTCTTTCTTCCCATTGGTCTCTTAGCTATAAAAAGACCCTGAAAGACTCCTTTGTTGGAAAGGCCTATGGATGCACAAAGAGCCTCATTTTAGAAAGGCTACAGAGACCTGAGTTCCCGAGGAGGCTGAGTCACATACATCAGAACTCTTGCACTCTGCCTACCATGATGTCATGCCAGGAGCAGCGTTTCAGCTGTCCCGTGCTATCTTATTTGAGTCCTTGGCTGGCAGCCCCACCAGCCAAATCCTTTGGCCTTCCTTGTAGAAACCCGTCTGCAACTCTGGACAGCTGTTGTGTCTCCTGAGCTCCCGGGGTGATTTGGCAATGAAAATACCTTCCTTGAGATAGGCCATCTCAGCACACCACAAACTACTCGTGACAAAGTAGTAAATTTTCCGTTGGGCATGGAACAAATTATTTGAAATGATAAAGCAGCAAGCTTGTCTCCATTAGGAAATGAGGTACCCATCTGAAACTTTCACTTTAAGAGTTATTAATGTAGCTCAATTGCAGAATGTTTGCTTAGTGTGCACAAAGCCTTGGATTTGACACCCCTCCCCCAGTACCTTATGAAAAGGGTACCATGGCTCATGGATGTAATCTCAGCACTCAGGAGGAAGACACAAGAGGATCAAAAGTTCAAAGTCATTTTCAGTGACATAGCTAGTTACATGCCAAGGTGAGCTACATGAGACTCTGCCCTAAAAAGGAAAGAAAAGGAAAATTCCTATTAAATGTGTTCAACTCGGTTGAAAGGAAAAGAATATCCAAGTTTCCTTGTGACTACCATCCACGATGTGTTCTTGTGAAGTACGTTCTGTCTTCAGAAAAAGAAAAAATGTGTAGCTTTAAGTCAGTATGCGTGATGTCAATAAGCAGGAAAGTACGTGAGCAGTGTAATTAAAAGGTGAGATGTGACAAACGACCGTGACGGGCTCGTTCTCCGCTGCAGAAGACACTGAGACGTAGCTGACTGAGTTAAATGTCAGATCTCAGAAGCTGTATCTGATCTAGAGGGCCTAGCCAATAATACTTGTTGAGCAAATATGGAACCGTGAAGCAGATGAGAGCCATCAACTCTAAGAGCAAATCATAATGTCTAAACTCCTCCATGGCATGCTTCCTTCTGCACATCCTGGGTCCAGGCCCCTAGAACTGTCACTGAGAAGGGACACTGAGGACGTCCCCATGGCTGAACTTTGCAGTGGGTAGCAAGAGGCATTTCCAAGACCTTCTCTGAGAGGCAATCATGGTAATGCTTGAGAGCATGAAGGGTCAGGGAGGCACATGGAGCCGATGGTTCCTTCACACATGCTGACTGTAATGATGAGCCGGGTCAGTGTCAGTTGTAGTTAGAGAAGCCAGGGTTCATGGCCAAACATTGGATCTCAATCATGTTTAAAAGGTGAAAAATGTGTTCCAAGAGGAAGGTGGGGATAACAGATGGAAATGGAAGGTGACTATAACCATAATATAGTGTATATTTGAATAGAACTGTCAAAAATTGAGTGAATTTTGACAGAATCCAGGTACCACCATTTTTTAAAGCACCATGTTAGTTCTCACAAAATACAATCACATGTCACATAGACCTACACGCCATAAGTCCTAACCCTAGTTTGTGTGAAATGACTAGAGAGGATGTAACTAGAGGCTTTCATGCTGCACGTTAATCCAGTGAATCTCAACCTTCCCAATGCTGCAACCCCTTAATACAGTTCCACATATTATGGTGACCTCAACCATTAAATTAATTCGTTGCTTCTTAATAGCTGTAATTTTGCTACTTTTATGAACTGCAATGCAAATATCTGTGTTTTCCAATGGTCTTAAGTGACGCCTGTGAAGGGGTCATGCAGTCTCCAAAGGTTGAGAACCCCAGCATTCATTAATTGGTTGCATGTTACACATGATTGTACAGACTTAGCTACGTTATTTATATCATGGTTATAAATTGGCAAGCTCTGTTATAAAATGGCATATTTCTGCTTGCAGTTTTGCTGCAACTGTTTTCTCAAATAACGATGGATTTTCATGATTATTTGGGTACATGTTTCAACCTCCTTTCAGTTTACTTAAGTAAGGGGTTTGGTTTTGTTTTGGAACGTCTCTATCATATAAGAATTTGGTCCATGCCATTATTTGATCTCATGATCTGGTCCTACCTAGGACAGTATCTTAAACAACACAAAACTCGAGGCAATAGAACCAACTGCTATTTTGTATTTACAAAAGACTCCCAGAAATAATGTTTTAAAACCCAGTGAATTATACAACTCCCAATACAAACAGACTTAGTTGTCATAATTAATTGTTATAATTAATTCTGCAGTTCAATTTTGTTTCCAAGGGCCATCTCT
This sequence comes from Mus caroli, assembly GCF_978045245.1. NCBI lineage: Eukaryota > Metazoa > Chordata > Mammalia > Rodentia > Muridae > Mus > Mus caroli. The sequence goes on along the minus strand of NW_028227270.1, from coordinate 23,600,604 downwards.
TTTAGCAGTTGTATGAACAGCTAACATACTTACAGGAGATGGGGGCATCTTGTGATCCTCCTGAGAGGGCCCATGACAAACAAGCTAGAAGAACCAAGGGACTGACAACGGAATGAAGAATTTGTACTTGGGAACTTCACAGGTCATGAGGTCTATACTTTTCATGTATAGAACACAAAGCAGACAGGAAGAAGGTCAAGGTTTTCTGGGAGTGTTGTCTTCTACAATTTTCTTCAATATGAACCACACCCTCAAAGCCTAGAAGGCCAGGGAGATGACGTAAATGATGGCCATCCCTGAGTAGGCACATCCCTGACTGTGCAAACTAGAGAGAACAGGTTTCCTGAAGAGGTAGCCTGCACTCAGCTCCTGCTAAGGCCAACATGCAAGAGTTGGGTCTTGGAATCAGCTAGATTTTCCACTTGTTCAGAAAAGGTAGGAACCATAAATCGTCAAAGTGCTACACCTGAGTTTTAAACTCTAGAAGATAATCAAAAACCACTGTGCTCTTTAAGCCAAGTAAACCCCACGGGCGGAGTCGATTCAGCCCACAGGCCTCCAACTGGCAGCTTCTACCTTTACAGGCCCTTGCAATTCCCTTGACACCCACACTTACCACTCTTTATGTTCCATTGTTACAATAAATCCATATATAGTGAAAAAATGATTTGTCTTGTTACCATGGTAGCTTCCTTCTTCTTAATAATGAACAAAATGCTCTGTATTTAGACAATGCTAGGAGCTGGAGAATAGTTCTGTGGTTAAGAGTGACTACTGCTCTTGTCAAAGGGCCCTGGTTAGGATCTCACATCCATGTTTTGTAGCTCGTGATGGTAAGTAACTGCAACTCCAGGGGATCCAACACCTTTCTCTGGACTCTATAGGCACATCTCTCTCTCTGTCTCTCTGTCTCTGTCTCTCTCTCTCTCTCACACACACACACACATACATACACTATAAGAATAAAACAGTAGCTAGGGTAGGGCTTTGTGAGTTAAATGATATAACCAGTAATTGCATTTTTTAAGGAAGTAAGCTATTCTGCTTTAGTTCTATCCAGCATAGATAAGTTTTAGAAACATTTCTGGATCAATAAAATCAGACAATTTAGCTGGATGGTGGTGGTGGCGCATGCTTTTATTCCCAGCACTGGGAGTCAGAGGCAGGAGTATCTCTGAGTTTGAAACTGGCCTGGTCTACAGAGTGGGCTCCAGGACAGCCAGGGCTACACAGATACACAGAGAAACCCTGTCTGGAAATATAAGAGAGAGAGAGAGAGAGAGAGAGAGAGAGAGAGAGAGAGAGAGAGAGAGAGAGAGAGAGAGAGAGAGAGAGAGAGAGAATATGAATTAGACAACTTATCTTTAAACATCTTCCCTTTAATTTAAATCCAGTGCACATCTAAAGAAAATACAGTATGTCGTTTCTGGTTCATTTACATTAAATCATTAAGATTTTGTTTTATAGACTCCTTTTGATGTCTGAAATGCATTTGGAATGTATTCAAAAGCATTTTAATCTTCTTCCTCTGTAGTCCTATTTTGACCAACATAAACAAGTTCAAACACCAGAGGACTCTATTTCTAGGCTACGGCCCAAAACTTGCCGCCCATGAATTCTACACAGGACATAAATGAATTAATTCTTCTTTCCCTAATTACTACTATCTCCCATTGATTCTATCCCAGAGAGATGATGAAATAAACTCATCAGGCCAAGAATTTCCATCTTTATAATCATAAGTCACAGAATCTGTCCATTTTAAGTAAGGCTGTTGAACTGAGGCTGAATCCTTGGATTTTTAAAATAGCATGAATTCGGTCTTAGAGCTCCAAGCTCCTGCACGCTGTTGCTGAGAGCGCACACTTAATGAAGGCTGAGAAGATGATGTGCCAGATGGGAAAGGAATATATATTTATGAGATGCTTCTTCATGAAGGGAAGATACATGCCACTTTCTGTTCACATTCAGACAAAATAGGTCTTCGGTGAGAGATAGGGCTCTCCCCACATTACCGAGCTGTCACTTAAAATACAGTTCTGATTAATATCACTTGTACGTTGAATACTGACTTGGTTTCTTCCCTTCCAGCAGGAAATGCAGATCCACTGGGGATACAGGCGAAGAACACATGTAAACCCTTGGGAATGGGCCCTGATGAAATGACCCAACTCATGATTATTCCTCACTACTTCCTGACATCTATTCCTCAAATCCCCAAACTAACAGTTCTCTGAATTTATGGTTCATGAAAATGTTCAAGGGGTTTTCAGATCCCCTCTCCTGGCTCCCCAGAAAGTGCGGAAGGGAGGGATTTCAAAGATGTGCACCAGCGGGTCAGCCAAGGTTCACTCCTTGAGATCTTGCAGATATTTATTAGGAGTTCATGGGGGTGGGGGCGCTCATTTCTCTAGACATGGATGGATTTTCCAAAACAAAAAACTGCAGGTACTTTTAAGTCTGTGGCTAGACTGAGCTAAGCTCCTCTCTGGTGATAGGATTATTCAAATGTAGAGTGTCTAGTTTACACAGCAGACACGGAGTACAATAGGATAGGAAGTGGGGAGTGGGCCAGCAAGGTTTATAAGGAAAGGACTCTCCCAGGCTGGGGAGGCAACAATTAGATGATCCCATCATCTCCATGAGGCAGGCTCTAATGACTTACATGAAGCTATGGGAGAATGGCTCTCTGAAGCTCATCTGGACACGCAGTGGGGGGAGGAGGCAGGTCATCCTCTTGTAAAAGGATGTGCACATTGATGTCTTAGACTCTTTTGGGGGGTGGGGTGGGGAGTTGACTTTAATGGGGTTGAATATGTTTATAAAGACTCAACCAGAGACTTGGCGAATGCCTTCTGCAATGGTGTAGGCAAATTGCTCTGATAGGGACTTGGCTTTCCAGGGCATCCTCGTGGTTTGTTCTTCTATTTGTCTTCTCATACACTGCAAAAACTCACCTTATACTATAGCGGTGGAGGTAGGGAAATGCATAGTTTTTGTTTTTGTTTTTGTTTTTGTTTTTTTTATTTACAGACTCACTTGGATGTGGCAATCAAAGATATGTGCTTCTTGGAGAATTTAAATTTTTACAAGAAACTAAATGTGATGTGTATCCCCTAGATTTCTTCAATATGATCCTTATAAAAGCAAGCTTTAGGTTAACAGTGGATCACATAAGTGACAATGGTCTCGGTGATGGAGTTGAAAACTGATTACCACACAGTGATGCTGCAGTCATCTGGGATCATTGAACAGTGAGTTGCTCACATGTTTGTAGAAATGCTGAAGTAGATGAGTCTATTGAGCTGCCAGTCATGGAAAATATAACATCAGTGATTATGTTCAGTGCCTAACACTGGATAATAGGAAGTGGCTGCCACTGGCGTACGTATTTACTACAGTGTACTTGCGTTGCCATTTTGAAGTATACACTTCTGTTTATGAGTAAGTCAACCATAAAATAGTATGCTCAAGCTGGTGAGATAGCTCAGCGGGTAAAGGGTTTGCTCTGTAAGCCGAGCAGCCTGAATTTGGTCCCTGGAACCCACATAAAAATGGCAGGAGAGACTTGACTCCACAGGTTTCTATCACAGGCTGCCATGGCACATGTGCCCAAACACTGTGCATATATACACAATAATAAAAATGTTGAAATTGTGCCTCGCAATGACCACAACAGCTTCACTAGTCTCTTATGTTCTCTTGCTTTTGCCTTGTACCCCGGAGACATTCTAAGTGATGGGCTCATAGCATCTAAACTTCATGGAATCACTTCATGATATTCCCATAAACACAAACTAACCTAAGGATATATTGACCAACTTCCTGTTACCTATTCATTCATAACTATACCCTGTTTTTTATTCCTATCTGATAGCACGCCTACTGTTGAGTACGAATCTCACATGTTAGTTTTGGGGACTTCTAGAAGCATCCATGCCCATGTAACTATCTCCCAGAACATGACATGAAACTTCCCTCGGTGAATTCCCAATCAATACCCAGTCTCTGCAAATGATAATGTTGATTCTAGCTTCTGTGACCGTAGAGTAGGTGATTCCCTTATCTGCATATAATCTTACAGGACAAACTTCATTTTTATTGGTTTCCTAAATCAGTATTCTGTCTTTGGGAATTAAGGATGTTTTCTGATGGGGAAGAAGTTAATGTTTTAAAACTGCTGTC